>NC_056729.1:784784683-785084683 GCF_019279795.1 Protopterus annectens
CCTGGGCTTGGAAGGAGCCCAACACCATGGAGCCTATCCCTAGACGCCCAGACAAGGTCCTCAGCCCTCCATCTGATAGACCTTCTTGGTGCAAAGGCGCGCCGGTTGATGCTATGTTGGTGGCGGCAGCCACTAAAAGAACTTGCCCAAGAAAGTTCTTCGGTCCATCCGCCGGACACAGAGTCCCAGTCATTGGGCTGTATTGGGAAGCGGATGTTTGCTTCAGCGACCTTTGCCATAAGGTCGCTGAACTACATGGCACACACCATTAGGCTACAGCGTGACTTAATTAAGGAATACGCTGCAGCCCCTCCGGAGTCCATGTCGGTCCCAGACAAAAAGATTTTTGAGACTCGAATGGCCACTCTAAAGTCCATATCAAATACATCTATGCGGCTTCTTTCCCATGCCACGGAAGGAGCCGCTAGAGCTAGCGGAGCTGGAGTGGTCTTGCGACGTCACTCCTGGCTCCGCCTTTGCGACTTCACAGAACCCTTTTAGGCGTCCTTCGCGAACGCCCCTTATGACTGTTTGGCCTTATTTGGCTCAACAGTTCGCAACGCGCTAGTCCAAAGCGAAAAGGATGGGAAGACTGTCGGCTGTCTGAGTCAGCTTCTCTAGCCCCCAAAGATCCTTCTCCAGGAATCAGAGGGGGCAAAAGAAGCTGTGGTTCTGTAAATCTCAGCAATCCCGTCCTGCTGCAGACAACTCGTCCTCTAGAGGCAGAGGGACGACAAGGTGGATGCCAGCCCAGAGGCAGAGGGGGGGCCGCGTAACTTCGGGTCTAGAGAACCTTTCTCTGACAGACCCACGCAACAGCCCTGAGGGCTTGCCCGACTGTCCCTCTTTGGAGGCAGTCGGGGGGCGATTATCGGAGCACCTGTCAAACAGGGAGTCCATTACAAAAGATCGATGGGTGCTCCGGATTATATCCAGAGATTACACTTTACCATTCACACCCCCCCAAACCCAAACGTCCCCCCGATGTTCCACCCCATCAGAGGGAGTCCGCAGCTCTGAAAATTTCAGAGTTGCTAAGAAAAGAGCCATCCAGCCCGTCCCCCCAGATCAGTCCGGATTGGGTTATTACTCCAGGTTCTTCTTGGTGCCAAAGAAAATGGGGGACCTCAGACCCATCCTAGACCTCTCGTCCCTGAACCTGTTCATACCCAAGGAAAAGTTCCGGATGGTCACCCTACAATCTGTTCTCCTCCTTTTACGCGGGAGAATGACTGGATGTGCTCGTTAGACCTCAGATGCGTACTACCATATACTAATGGACAGACGATCCAGGAGGTTCCTCCGCTTCTGGCTAGGAGCCAGTCATTATCAGTTCAGGGTTCTTCCATTTGGCCTAACCTCAGCCCCCAGAGTATTTACCAAAGTCATGGCAGTGGTTGCAGCCCACCTGAGACTCCAGGGCATTCAGGTGTTCCCTTACCTAGATGACTGGCTCCTCACCGCCCCCAACAGGCATCTACTGGTTGTGGCGAGAGATTATGCCCTCTCCTCTGGCCCGTTGTTTGGGCATTTCAGTGAATCTAAAGAAATCCTGTCTGTGCCCCACTCAAGCCCTAGATTTCATAGGGGCCAGGTTGGATACTCTGATCTCCAAAGTGTTTCTTACACCTGTCAGTCTGAACAGTTTGTGTCTCCAATTCTCAGACATTCTCCGGAGCCCTGCTCCTCCAGCAGAATTAGTCCTGAGGGCGCTAGGGTCTATGTCAGCAGCGATCGGCCTTTCTCTTCATGCCCGTCTGCGAATGCGAGTGTTAGTGGACTATCCAGGTCCTATGGTCACTATCGGTCCATCCCTTAGACATGCCGATTCCCCTGAGCAGGACGTGCAGACACTCCCTTCTTTGGTGGTTACAGGCTCGGGAACTCAAAGAAGGGAGACCCTTTGTGATTCCCCCAGTCAAAGCCACGTTGACTACGGACGCTTCTTGCCTCGGGTGGGGCGGGCATTATGCAGGCAACTCCGTCCAAGGCACGTGGACTCCTCTAGAGACTGCTTTGCATATCAACGTCCTAGAGATGAGGGCAGTGCTTTTGGCGTTGCAAGCTCTTCATCACCTTCTTCCTCTGGGGACTATTGCAATCCAGACGGACAACATGTCCGTTGTCTGGTGTATAAACAAACAGGGGGGGACCAGATCTTACCCCCTGTGTCGAGAAGCCATGAGAGTGTGGGAATGGGTGATTTCCACCAACAGCTTTCTGATAGCAACGCACATTCCGGGACGGTCCAACATATTAGCGGACAAGTTAAGTCGGGTATTCCTCAGTCCTTACGAGTGGTCTCTGAATCCCTCTGTCGCGAAGCAGATATTCCTCAAGTGGGGTCAACCTCGCTGCGATCTTTTTGCTTCTCCCCTAAACACAAAATGCAGCGAGTACTTCGCGATAGTTCCCCCCAGAGGGGAATCCCCCAGGGACGCTCTGGTTCATGCTTGGCCGCCCGGTCTCCTTTATGCGTATCCTCCTCTTCCTCTGATGAAATTCATCCAGAAAGCCTGTCTGTTGGGGAGCAGAGTAATTCTCATAGCCCCATTCTGGCCTCGACAAATCTGGTTCCCCTTTCTGCAGTCTCAGTGCGTCTCCCCCATGGGTTCTGGACCCCAGACCAGACCTAATTTCACATCCAACGAGATGCCACACTCCGAACCTGGTCAATCTCCGGCTTATGGCTTGGTTGATCCAGTTCCATTAATGGCTAGGACTCCCGGTATCTCGTCCCCTGTTAAGGCCATTCTGGTGGCAGCTCATAAGCCATCCACCAGAAAGCTCTACAACAGTAAATGGAAACGCTTTTCCATCTGGGCAAAGAAGGAATTGGATCCCTTTACGGTTCCTATTCCCACTATCCTGGACGTCCTGTCCCTTCTTTTTAGACAAGGAGCTAGTGCGTCCACCGTTAAGTTCCAGCTAGTGGCCATCTCTCATTATCACGTGGGGGATAGCGTAGTTTCCTTGGCATCAGCAAAAATATGCAAGACCTTCTTAAGACGTATTTCTCTTAAAGCCCCCTGTTAAGCCGGCAGTTCCTCCATGGGATCTTACCTTGATCTTACAAGCATTAACAAGACCACCTTTCGAGCCAGCGGCCTCAGTGCCATTGAAATTCTTATCTTGGAAAATGGCTTTTTTGGTTGCTATTACTTCAGCCAAACGAGTCTCAGAATTACAAGCTCTGTGCATTAAGCATCCATACCTTATTTCTCACAAGGATAGAGTGGCCCTCAGGACTAATCCTTCCTTTCTGCCTAAGGTAGCCACAGAGACTAACATTAATCAGTCTATTAATCTTCCTGTTTTCTTCCCGAATTTCCAAAACAAGGGTGAATACACATTGCACAAATTGGATGTACACAGACAACTACATTTTTACTTGCATAGGACTAAAGATTTTCGCAAGTCAGACCAGTTGTTTGTCTCTTATGCTAAGTCAGCCATGGGCAAACCAATTTCTAAGGTGACAGTGGCAAATTGGATCTCTGTGTATTAGACAGGGATACACTTCATCTGGGAAGCCAGCTCCGGTTGGTGTACGTGCGCATTCTACTAGATCTGTGGCTACCTCAACAGCTTTTTGGTCTAGAATTCCGGTAGACGATATTTGTTCAGCAGCTACCTGGTCCTCTTCCCACACGTTCATTTCTCATTCCAAACTGGACATGATTTCCAGAAGTAGGGCTTCCATAACGTTCCATCTGAAGTAGATACTTCATTTGTCTGCAACAGACCCCCCCTGCCATCCCCCGAACCTCGGTAAGGTATTGTTACTTTGGAGATTTTTTTTTTCTCCGTCTTTAGCCTATAGGGCAAAATAACCGATCTAAGGTAATGTGGTTGGTAGCAAGGGATGATGGGTAGGGGGGAGGAGCTAGGAGCTCGGATCTTGGAGCTTGGAAAGCTGCCGGTTCGGATCCAAGGTCGGATCCGACTACCCACAGGTTGCAGACAAATGAAGTATCTACTCAGATGCAACGTTATGGTGAGTACATAACTTTTTCAATTCAGCTGCTTCTTCTGGCTTTTGTGTTTATCTGCTTCAGTTTGTGCATTGTGACTTTTTCTGTGGAACACAGCCTTGAGCTACCAAGTGCACCTACAAGCTCACTTCCTGCCAGGAAAGCTAAATACACTGGCAGACAACCTAAGCAGAATTCTCATGGACCCACCCAAGTGGAAACTGGGCTCCCCCATTTGTTTCTCAACATGAATATCTTTGGCTCCAGAGATAGACCTGTTTGGCTCCCCCCAGATCTACCAGTTGGACAAATTCTGCACAAGGACTCCCCACAAGCTTGGAAAATGGATTCCCTGTCCGTCACCTGGAAAAACCTACAAGTTTATGCCTTTCCCCATGTCCTTCAAGGATGCATCTGCAGTCATCACATATGGGTTGTCCTGCCTCAGGCAGCCCTTCGGTCGGCCGGATTCCAAAGTCTGGGTCTGGCCTCGGCTGATGTCGCACTTTCCCCGACGTCAGAACGTCTGGAGTATAAAAGCATCAGCCGACGCCATCTTCCTCAGTCTTTCTTGTCGCGTGGTGCCCGAAGCAGAAGCAGTTCGCAAGTGCCGGTTGGTCAGCTCCTGTGATTCAGCTACCGAAGACTTCGAAAAAGCTAAGTACTCCGTTGGGGACTCTTTCTTGCCTCAGCCGATGTCAGATAGTTAATAATTGTTTAACCTGTGGGAAACAAATACCTCATAAGGATTTCCACTCTTACTGCCTCCCCTGCCTAGGCCCAGACCACGACGTCTCGGCCTGTTCAGCCTGTGCTTCCTTCAACCGACGAACTGTTAGACGTCGGTCGGAGTTTGCAGAGGAGCTTTTTGGGGCTAGTTTTGCTTATAAAATGCTGTCGGAGACTCAGACTTCGCATTTAGTCAAAAAACGGAAGGACAAGGACCGACAAACGTGGGCCGTGGGTTCGGCTGAAACCTCGGTCAGGCCTACCGCGAGTGTCTCTGTCTCAGCTGAAATAGAGTCCTTGGTACTTCCTACTACCGAAACCACACAACCGACTACCTCGGCCCTGGAGGCCCCGGCCGAGTCTGTCATTGAATTGCCTACTGAAACCGGTGTCCAGGAACCTTCCGACGCCATTACTTTAGATAAGTCTACTCCTGCACGTGGTGCAGCCAAGACCCCCTGCTTCCATGTCCATTAAGGCTTTCTCTAGGGCTAAGGCTGCTAAACTTTCTAAGGCTTTGCCTCCCAAAGTTTCCTCTGAGACCTTCTTCTAGCTCTCAGATTCTTACCCTAGCAGAGGATCTGATTTCATTAATTAGAGGCTCCCAACTTCATCCGGACAGGGGCTCTCAGCCACCTCCAGACAAAAGGCCCAGGGTTGAGCCCTCTGATCCACAGTCCTCAGATGACTCCACGGATGGCTCTGATCTGTCAGACCACCAGGAGGAGGCTTATTCGGCCTACGAGGATTCTGATGCTGAAGAATCTATTCCCTCGGCCTCCCCTCCTGAAGAGTTTTCATTTGGAGAAACATTACACACTGAGAACATTTTCAATGGCAGGGTCTGGAGTTCTCTGATTCCAGAAAGAGATTAAGGACCTTTTTACATTTACCTCAGCACAGGCTCTTAGCTATACCTCCTGTTTTGAATGTAATTGATGTCTATTCAGATGCTTGTACTGCCCCTGACTCTCCCCCTCCAGCTCCTGCCAAACCTGATGGGTACTATAGGGTCCCGGACTCACATTTTCACCTGTACAAGGCCCACTCTGCTGATCCAGAAACTATTTCCTAGGGCCCTACAGGGGTTGCAGCTGCCACTGCTAAAAATCCTCTACCCTCTGAAAGGGAGTCCAGAGCATTAGAGAGATGGGGTAAGAAAGTGTATACTTCTGCAACTCTTTCCATGAGGGCATTAAACTGTCAATTCCATATGATACAGTATCAAGAGTATTTACTAGATGAATTGCATAAGAAACTGTCCTCTTCTGAACCCCTTGATCGTAAATCCCTTCAGGATCTGGTGCACAACTCCCAGCAGGTTAGTAACCATTTCTTGCAGTGTGGTTATGATGCATTGGAGGCTTCATGTAGATCAGCTATGACAGGTGCAGTTATAAGTAGGCATGCCTGGCTAAAGGAACAATCTCTGCCAGACCATGTTAAAGCTAAGCTTTTGGATGCTCCTATGGAAAAGTAAAAATTATTTGGTTCCACGGCTCAAGAGGTTTTAAAGAAATTTGAAGAAAAGGCAAAATCTGTGCAAACAGTTAAAGACTTTCTGCAAGTCCAACCACCGAGATTCAGCAGAAATCGGCCTACTAAGAATTGGTCCTTTCCGGACTCAGACAGATCTCAGAGGCAGGAATAGACGTGCCAGAGGTAGAGGGCAAGCTAGAGGCTCCTACAGAGGCAGTCAGTGGCAGCCTCCCAACCAGAGAGGTAGTGCAGGAACTACAACTGCTACACCAGGACAGACTCCGACGACCAGGGCTCAATTAGAAGCACCTTTGGGCGGAAAGCTTTCTTTATTCTCAAAAAATTGGCACAGCATTACAGGGGACACATGGACACTGCAAATAATAGACAAAGGATACAGGTTCCATTTCCACTCATTGCCAAAAAGAAAAGGCATGCCAAACCTGCCACCAAATCAGAGGGCAGAGGCTTTGAAGCAAATTACCAACTTAATGCAAATGAAAGCCATAGAAAAGGTACCTCTTTCAGAACAAGGCCAGGGATTTTACTCAAGATTATTCCTTGTTCCAAGAAAAGAAAATCAATGGAGGCCTATTCTCTACTTGTCCGCACTGAATACGTACCTCATTGTGCCAAAATTCAAAATGCTGACTCTACAGCAACTCCTTCGCATGCTGGGCAAGGGGTCTTGGCTGGTGACTCTAGACCTCAAGGAGGCATACCTGCATGTCCCTATTCGACAAAGCTGCAGAAGACACCTCAGATTTCTTGCAGGGTCAGAGCATTATCAATTCTCAGCATTGCCCTTTGGCTTATCTACTGCGCCCAGAGTATTCACGAAATGCCTGGCATCAGTAATTGCACACTGCAGACTTCAGGGGATTCAAATCTACCCTTATCTGGACGACTGCCTAATACAAGCGGACAGCAAGCAAACTTTGTTAAAGGACTTGGACTATGCCATCCACCTGTTACAGGCCTTGGGATATACAGTCAACATCCACAAATCAAGACTGGTTCTATCCCAAAGAATAACTTTTCTGGGTGCGGATCTAGACACAACCACCCAGATGGCTTTTCTCACAGAAGAAAAACAAGAACAGCTACCAGTTTACTTTCAGAATCTCACAAGACAAACTCAGATGACTGCAAGGAAAATCCTGCAGGCCCTGGGTTACATGGCATCTTGCATTCTTCTGATTCCACAAGCAAGGCTTCATATGAGGAAATTACAATGGTACCTAAGAAGTTTATGGACTCAGCACAGTCACAGCTTAGAAGCTGTGATCCCACTCATTCCTTGCCTTCAAAAGGAATTCCTGTGGTGGGCTCAAGCCTGCCAGTCGAACAGCGGGCTGCCCTTCAGCAAGCCAAGAGCCAACCAAACCATCACCACGGACGCTTCAGACCAAGGTTGGGGTGCGCACATGGAGGACAGATGTATAAAAGGGCTATGGTCACAAAGAGAGCTGCACATGCACATAAACCAAAAGGAATTGCTGGCAGTGATGCACGCAATCGAGGCCTTCAAACCTTTCCTTCAGCAAGGCCACCTGCTCATAAGGACAGACAACACCACAGTTATGTGGTACATAAACAAGCAAGGAGGCACCCATTCCTACCCTCTTTGCAGACTGACAATGAACCTATGGGAACTGGCATTGCAACTCAACATACAGCTACAGTCCCAATTCGTGCCAGGGAAAGACAATACACTGGCAGACAGCTTAAGCAGAGCTACCATGGATGCACACGAATGGATGCTGCACCCAGACATCTTACAAATCACACAATCATGGGGAAGGCCGGAAATAGATCTGTTTGCTTCCCCCCCCCCAAATCATCAACTGAAGAAATTCTGCTCAAGGACATACCACCCACAAGCATGGAAAGTGGACTCTCTTTCAGCTGGAAAGCTCTAACAGTGTATGCTTTCCCACCTCTTCCACTAATGACCAAGGTCCTACTGAAGATCAGGACAGAGCAGCCCAGAGTAATCCTGATAGCCCCAAACTGGCCAAGACAGCACTGGTACCCACTGTTAAAGAGCTTGTCACAGACTAAACCATGGCCTCTCCCCCTATGGCCACTCCTGACACAGCACAATTTCAGGACTCTACACTCCAACCTGAAAACCTTGCAGCTAACTGCCTGGAGAATACCATGACTCCTCCTCGGGATAACCTATCCCAGAGAGTGAAGGATATTATTATGGAAGCTCGCCGACCTTCCACAAGGAAGGCATATACAGCAAAATGGAAAAGATTTCACACCTGGAACACAGCAAAGGGCCTAGATGTGAGTGTGATGAATATGGCATATATACTGGAATATTTGGCAGAATTGTCCCACAGTGGCCTGTCTTACTCTTCCATCAAGATACATGCCTCAGCAATCTCAGCAGAATGCAATCTAAATCCACCTGTCTTCTCTCACCCTCTACTAAGACGGTTTCTAAGAGGAATCAAAAACATTAATCCTCCAAGGAAACCACCTCTACCTACTTGGGACCTGAATTTCGTGTTGGAAAAACTAACACTTCCTCCCTTTGAACCAGCAGCGTCGGCAGATGTACAGTTTTTGTCTTGGAAAACTGCCTTCCTTCTGGCCATAACCTCAGCAAGAAGAGTGTCTGAGCTACAAGCTTTAATGGCGGTGCAGCCATTCCTTATCTTTCATCAGGACAGAGTTTCTTTGAGGACCAATCCTACATTCATGCCAAAGGTGGTATCCAGGGTATCTTTGAACCAAGCTATTCACTTGCCTACATTCTTCCCACAGCCACAAAATAAAGGGGAGAGACTTCTGCACACCCTGGACATACACAGACAACTACGCTACTACTTGGACAGAACTAAAACTTACAGAAAGACTGACCAGTTGTTTGTAGCATATGCTGCTGGGGTACAAGGAAAAGCAATTTCCAAACAGACAATTTCGAAATGGATAGGAAATTGCATTCGTTTTTGTTACTCCTTTCATGGAAAGACTGTGCCAGCTAACATTAGACCTCATTCCACGAGAGCCACAGCCACCACCACAGCCTTCCTAAGAGGGGTGGCTACCAAAGACATTTTAGAAGCTGCTGTATGGAGCTCCGTGCATACATTTGCCAAGCATTACAATTTGCCTTTATACTCCAGATCCAGAGCAGGTTTTGCTACGGCAGTCCTGCAGGGTATCTTAACTACACCATCCTTCACTTAGTACCTCCACCCCCAGTTTGGCTATGGTATTCTACCCATATGTGATGACTGCAGATGCATCCTTGAAGGACATAGTACAGTTTTGTACCTACCATAAATGTAGATGTTTACCCTCCCTCCTACCCCTCTGTGGTATTCCTAGGGTGCTTACCCCTCTTTTAGCTAGCTGGGGGAATCTATTATGGTGTATTTGTTTGTATATACATGTGTGTGTGTGTGTGTGTGTGTGTGTGTGTGTGTGTGTGTGTGTGTGTGTGTGTGTGTATATATGTGTGTGTGTGTATGTATGTATATATATATATATATTTACTTGGGCAAGAAAAACTGAGGAAGATGGCGTCGGCTGATGCTTTTATACCCCAGACGCTCTGACGTCGGGTAAAGTGCAACATCAGCCGAGGCCAGACCCAGACTTTGGAATCCGGCCGACCGAAGGGCTGCCTGAGGCAGGACAACCCATATGTGATGACTGCAGATGCATACCTATCGGACATCTACATTTATGGTAGGTACAAAACTGTACTTTCTGCCTCTCCTCTCCAAGATACTGCTAAAGATCAAACAGGACAAACCAAGGACAATACTGATTGCACCAGACTGGCCACGCCAACACTGGTACCCCCTCTTGCGCAGTGTCATTGCTGGCACCTGCCTCAGACCCCTGCCCTGCTGTCCCAGCAGGAGGGCAAGATTTTGCACCCACAGCTTCAAACCCTGAACCTGGCAGCCTAGCTAATTAACTGATCGCTCTGTTATCCCTCAGTAAGCAAGTGATGGATGTCATTCTGGAGGTAAGGAGGCCTAGTACTAGAAATTGCTATGCTGAAAAGTGGAAAAGATTCTGTTCCTGGAGGCAAACTCTGGGGATGGGCACAACAGCACCCAATTTACCTCAGATTCTTCAATACTTAACTGAGATGCTTCACAAGGGCCTTTCCTTTTCCTTCATTAAAGTTCATGCCTCAGCCATCAATCTTCTCTCATCCACTGCTGAAGCAGTTCCTCAGAGGGGCCAAAAACTTAAGACCCCCCTGGAGAGCACCTACTCCAGCCGTGGGACCTTAACTTTGTATTGGGAAAGCTCACTCTACCTCCCTTTGAGCCAACTGCAAATGCAGGGTTGAAATTCCTTTCTTGGAAAACAGCCTTCCATCTAGCCATCACTTCAGCTAGAAGGGTGTCTGAATTACAGGCCCTCGTGGCAGTGGAGCCTTTCATCATCTTTCATGCAGACAAGGGTGTCCCTTAGGACCGATCCCTCCATGCCCAAGGTGATATCCAGTGTGGCCCTTAATCAGTCCATTCATTTGCCAGCCTTATTTTCTAATCCACAGAACAAAGGGGAATGAATACTGCACTCAGACATGAACATACAACTTAGATTTTACTTGGACAGGACTAAACCTCTGGTTGCATTTGCTGCAGGGGCAGAGGGGAAGGCCATTTCAAACCATTTCTGAGTGTCTAGGCCACTGCATTCATTTCTGCTATAAGCACCATGGAAAACCTACCCCACAGAGGATAATACCACATTCAACCAGGGCTGCATCTACCCCTACAGCCTTTCTCAGAGTTGTCCCTACCAGGGACATCCTAGAAGCTGCTACCTGGAGTTCTGTACATACCTTCACCAAGCATTACCACTTGCCAATTTTTTCTAAATCTAGAGCTGGCTTTGCCACTGCAGTCTAGCAGGGCCTTATAGCTGGTCCTAATGCTATCTAATTACCTCCTCCCATCCTTAGCTTTGGGAATCTACCCAAATGTGATGACTGCAACAGTTAAATACAAAGAACATATTACAGTTGTGTACGCTTACCATAAATATAGATGTTCGAGTGTATTCACTATTGCAGTCCTGGTTACCCTCCCTCCAGCCCCCCTGACTTCTATTGACTATACCTCTATTCTTGCTTACTATGCTTAAAGCTTTTTGGTACATTTGTTTTTTTGTTGGAGGTGTAACTTTGTATAAAATTGCTTCCCATTATGGGGGCACCTGACAAACTGGGGCAAGAAAAACGGATGTAATGGTGTTGGCTGCATGCTTTATACCCCTGACTACCTAATGTCATGGAAGATGAGATTGCAACAGACGCAGGACCCAAGCTTGAAAATCAGGCCGACTGAGGGCTACTGCAAACAGATAACCCAAATGTGATGACTGCAACAGTGAATACACTCTAACATCTACATTTATGGTAAGTGTACACAACTGTACTTTTCTTTTCCTCAGTGGCTCGGGGTCATTCCTGGTGAGCCAGGGCTTCTGATTATCTCTTATAGTAATAGCTTTTCTGGTGGTTGCATTCTCCACGCATTTAAGTAGGCAAGAACTTATTCAGCATAGGTGTCTAACTGGAGGTTGTGCATAACCACTTTTTTGAAGACCTCCCAGCAGGTGGTATCGAAACCATCCTGAAGGCACTCCATGGAACCATGCTGCCAGACTCTGATCTGTTTAGTTGATTTTTCTGATCAGGGCAGTGTTGTAGATAGGCAGGTGTAATCAGAGTTGCCTGTGTTGGGGTGCTTCGCCGTTTTAAAGGCTCCTTTTAATATTCCTGTAAGCTTTGCCTAAGGTTTTCTCCTCTCTGGTGGGGAAATCCACGTACTGATAAAAGTGGGCTAGCACCTCAAGCTCAGCTCTGTTGAAATCGCCTGCTGTCACATGTGCAAAGTCTGTGCTTCTGCTTTGTAACTCGCAGATAATATTGAGTTTATTTTGAACTTCAGTGGTGGTAACACTTGGGGAGGGGTGTGCACTGCTGTGACGTATCCCACTGATTTCCCTTGGTACGTAGAAAGGCCTGCATTTTAATGTCACTATTTCCACATCTTCAGAGCAGTAAGATTGAACCAGCTTGCTGTTTTTGCACCATATATTAACATAGATGTATACACCACCACCTTTTGCTTTACTAATGCTTTACATGCATGTGCTCCAAAGAGAGTTAGACCATCTAGGTTCACAGCATTGTCACTAATGTTACTATGTAGCCAAGTTTCAGAGAAAGTGCACGTGTCCCTCACCTTGTTTTTTGAGAGCTCCATTTTCAGATGGTCCATCTTATTATCCAGTGAGCAGACATTTGCAAGTAATACTGAAGGTAATGCAGCCCTGTGGGGGGTTCTCTCAGTTTAGCAGCAGCTCCGCCTCTGCAGCCTCTCTTTCTATTTCTTTACATCTGTTTCTTTTGTAGCTGCTCTGGGCATTCTAGAACCATCCCTGTAAAGTTTCAGAGCTCTTATGGCATTCCTGTTTAAAATGAAGAGATCCAGAATTTCTGCAAGTGCCCTGCGGACAGATTCAAGCCAGCAGGCTCGTTATAGTAATAGATTTTAATTTCCAGTAATTTCCTTCTGGTATAAGTAGCTGTATCCACATAAACGTCTGGAACGTGTTTTCTTTTTGTTCATGTTTTTGTGTGCAGAAGAAGCAGGGATAAGCATTTCTCCCTGACCAAGCTAACAGTGCTGCAGCCTCCCTGGATACCACCTTTTTATTTAAAGCCTTTACAGTGAATTGTGGTGAGCTTTACATGTGACCTTCTTTAATTTTAACTATGCTGATGCTATGCCTAGGGCAGCAAGTTTGGATGCATATCTATACAGAATGATTTTGCTTAAGCTTTCTTCTAAGGAAGAGTCTAGGTGGATCACTTAGGATCTCCATTCTTGGGATAGGGTTCTCTTTGACTGGTGTCCCAAGACTTGGTTACAAACTTGGTTACAAAATTTCCAAGGAGAGGCAAGTGCCTACCGCCATGAAAGTGCTTTTATGGCCCATCCCATCCCCTGCATTTTAAAGAATAGAGGATTCAACATCACATCTTATTGGCTCTCTAGCTGTACTGTTTACTGGACTGCAGTTTCTTTTGGAATAGTGACCCGAGTCGTGACTATTACGGATCACATGTGAACAGTGGCTGTTTTTGGAGTTTGGCACTACTTTGGGAAAGCTGTTTGCGATCATTGGGTTTAATATGCGATTATGGGCAGGCGGTGCATCTGCTAACCTCATGATACAGATAGACTTGACTGTGACCTAGAAAGCTTGGAATTGAAGATGTTGGCAGGATCCTGACATGCTGCATGACTTTTGCTTTCACAAAAAAAAAAAAGACCTAGCAGGCAACAGTTGGGCAAAGATTTTTGCACCCATCAAGTTGTGCGTTAAAGATGTACAGGGGGTTGTCTAAGGAGCAGCATTATGGGAATATGCAGAGACATTAACATCTTTGAAGGGAAGAGTCTAGAGATCACTCTGGCTGCCTGGAATGATGGCTTTTCCTGTGCTCTTCCTCTCACTGCTGCTGCATGTTGTATAATACAGGCAAGTCTGTGATGTCCAGAGATCCTAACAGTAGGGTAATGTGGAGGTGCAGATAGCCCAGTGATGGTAGGGAGCAAATGGGTACCAGTTAGACTGAAGAGGAATGATAAAAATGCCTAAAATGTTCACTTGAAAATTGTTATAACCTTTTTGAGTTAAGGGGTGATGATTTTGTTGTAGCAGGTATCGGAATTGTGTGTTTGTATGTTAGGCTAATGACCACCAGTGTTTTTACATGCCTAGCTCTGCTTCCCAAGCCTGTTTTGTTAAGAGTTCCTTTGACACCTGTATTGTGATGGTATGTTAATAGAGGTATCTAAAGGTTATGTGGGAGAGTTATGTTGGGATTTCATTAACTTACTGTCGAGGTCTGTCCATCAGACATGGGCCAGACTGAGGTTAAATTGTGATTTCTCATCCATTGGCCAGGGTTTCTTTTGAACAGGATCAGGAATGAACTCTGCTCCACTTAGATGGGGAGCTTATTCCATGATTTGGGGATCCTTTTCCTTCAAGAGGTGTCTGTTCCTCCAGCAGGTTCTGTTTGTTGCAGAAAATTTCAGGTCCTTGGATCTAGTCTTTCCTGGTAGTGGTTGTCTTGTGGATGGGCAAGAGTTCTGTCAGAGCTAGATCTAAGGATGCCTTGTATGCTAGGAATAGATCACCTCTTGGTGAACTTTAGGAGACGTGTGTACGACAGTATTCATACCCTGGAGACACTGTGAAAAGCCTTTGAGGGTGTTCCAACTTGACAAGTGCCTGTCTAGGTACATGCAAAGGGGGCATTTTATTCAATGGGTCTGATAAGGACTGAGTAGTGGTGGTGGTACTTCCTTGGACCTGAATGCCATACCCTTATGAGTTGATCACCAGAATGATTTTCTTACTGTCTTGGCAACATGTTGGTCAAATGACAGATTACTGTTTACATATGTTCCCAGGTCCATAACCATCAGGTAAACTTAATGGTGTTTTGTCATTGAAATAATTAGCTTGGGTGGATGTTTTCCCAAAGGGCACCATATTGCATTTCTTTGCATAGAGTTTTAATCTTTGGCTTTCACACCAGTCATTAGTTTGTGGTAAGCCCCCTTGTATATTGGTGTCGTGGGTGGAGTCTGATAGCTCTCGGTTTAGTTATCTGTGAACTTAATGAGCCAGAAACCTTTGACGTTAGCCTTAACTTCTGAGAAGTGAATGCCAAACAGAAGCAGGCCCACCGTGTAGTTTGGATACTTGGGGAGATTTGTTTGCTGTCATTAGATTTAATATGTGATCGTGGGCAGACATTTCTGAGAGCTCTCAAATCCTCCATTGAAAGTCACCCTGTGACCAAGCTGTTTGCAGAAAGCTCTAGGGGAAGACCCACAAAGGGACAGTAGAGACTGGACTTTCAGGATTGGGTCAGGTGTTCTACACTTTCTTCCTGGTTCCTAAGGATGTAGGAGACTTTAATCCCATCTGACCCCTTATGTTCAAATATCTGGTGTATCAAAGGATGAGAGTGACTCACCTGTTGCAGTAGGGCTATAATGATGTCACTAAACCCCTTTGGCAAGCTGGTGCTATGCACATGAGGTTAGTTTATTTTGTTATAGGTCTTCCCCACTTTGAGTATGGAGTGCTGCAGTTTGTCTTTTCCTGTGCATCTGGAGTGCTTACTGAGGTATACTTGTGGAGGCAATAGAAGAACCCCTGTCTGGATGAATGCCTCCTTGTAACTGTCCTAGGACTCTCTAGGCGTTTCCCTGGGTTGGTGCTGCCATGGTTGCAGGCTCCAGGAGTTTCCATCCTATCAAGTGTTTGCTGAGTTTGAGTATCACCTTCAGAGCAGTTTTGGGAGCGGACTCTTCACCATCAGTCATTACTTTCTGCAGTGTGCACCTGAAAGCTTATTATTTTGACAGCCTTGGTGACATTGTTGAAATGTCCAGGCTCAAGCCCTTTTCTGCTCTGAGTGTAATGGTGGTCACTATTTCATAGTGCTTTTCTGGCATCTATTCTAGTGTCAGAACTGCTATTGTCAAGCCCTATAGTAGCAGACAAACTCATCCCCTGCCTTTGGCCATGCTTCAGAAGTGTACCCATAAAAGAGGGTGCTGCATAAACCATCTAGTGATTCAGGTAGTGTGACTGGTTATGGAGATTCAGGATGGGGAGATTAGAATGAGTCTCAAACCATCCTTGTAGTGAGTTTGTGTAACCTAAACGTGTTGGATGGCATATGCTCATAGTTCCTGACCAGTAAAGCAGTGTGGCTGGCAGAACACTGGCAAGAGGTCACACATCAGGAGGCTAGTGCAATTCCATACTCCCCAAGACATTTAGCGTCCCTTGGAGCTGAGGATTTGTTTTGTTTCGTCAGTGTCTTTAGTAGTGTAGTACCATGGGGATGGATTCTCCTTTACAGTGTTGGAAAGAGTAGTACAACAGTCTGCTGCTTGTAGCAGGGCAGGGGGATTAAACAAGAGTTTTCTCTCTCGTGTACTTTTCCGCTCATCCTGTTTCTGAACCCAATTGCATAATTTAAGGAAGAAAAATCATTCTTACCTGTTGAGTGTAGTTCAAGCTTTTTGGTTCCTGGTGGTGCAGGAAACAGTCCTGGTACAAGCCAAAGGAGGTCATCTTCAGTAGTAATGATAGACAACTCCTTCTCGGGACATTGCTTTTGCTTCCTTTCTCATCACTTCTGTTGTCCGGTTTCAGTAATCTCCACCCCCACCCCTAGGTCGTCTTATACTTGTGTGCATTCTTCTAGTCAGATGCTGTCCATTTTGCTGGAGATAGTGGTATATGCCATTTCTGTTGATTAGCAAGCAGGTCAGTCTGGATATATTTCAAACACCTGTATAATTGTGGTCTCACTTGTTCTAGGATTAGGTTATGACCTTGAGAAAGGCATAACTATGGTTTAACATTGGCTGACCACCTGCAGCTCATCTCATCATTGACCACTTCTCCCCCTTTGGAACTCTAGTTTCAAAATTAGCAGACTCCATGACCCTTCTCAATATTGTAGGTTTGACACTGCTTCTGATAACTCTGGAGGATGCTGATGTTGGCAGGTCTTGCATCTGGCCAGATCTTTAAGCTTCAGACCATTATTTTTAGGAAACTTTTAATTGGTCTTTGTATCAAGTGTCCCTCATGCCTTACCCATGCTTTCTCAGTGCAGTGTCAGAATTGCCCTTTTTGTTTTTTACAGGACAAAAACCTAGTAAAGTCTCTCCACAAATTGGAAGCCTCAACAGTTAGAGCTTGTGATTGCACAAGCTTTACAGATTAGAACAGGTGTTTTATTTAATTCTGCTAAGGAAAGGATTTGGTAGTAGCTAACTAAACATTTCCAAGTGCCTTATTACTTTTTGTCACCAGGAAGTATACCATCCCTTGAAATATGGTGTTGATAAAGGCCACCTTGCACAGGTATTGATGTATCCAATGCTTGCATCAGCAGTATCCATTGTGGAACTTTGTGTAGCAATCACTCTAGTTTGCCCCTTCAAGCATTGCTTGGACATAGATTTTGGAATAAATCTTCATTTGATACTTTCTGTTAAAGGAATCTGCCTGGCCAGCTGCCATTTTATGGACCTGCCTCTGATCTTGTAGTAATTGGAGTTCTTGTACTGCGTGGGATATTTGCCAGTGGTATACTTGTAGAGGAGCACTAGCAGGTTCAGATGTGCAAGAATGCAAGTGTACGTCTGGTGGCTAATTTGATATAGTGAGTACACTGAAGACATCTCTGAAATATAAAGTATACCATGTGAATGTGCCTTGTCAGATGTTCCTCGTGTTTCAGTGTTGCAGTCATCACACTTGGGTTATCTGCCTGCAGGTAGCCCTCAGTCGGCCCGAATACCAGAGACTTGGTATTTCTGCGTCTGTTGCCGTTGCTCCAGGACTGAAGTCAGGTCATCAGGGGTATAAAAACAGGCAGCCGATGCCATTACATCAGTCTTCCTTGCAGAGGAACCCAAAGCAGTTTGCACGAGTGCCGGTTGGCCGCTACCTGAGTTTTCATTTCTGGGTTGAATCATCCTGAAGTATTCTAAAGCTAAGTACCCCATTGGGGATCCTTTTTCTTGCTCTAACCAATGTCAGAAAAAGTTAACAATTGTCTCCCCTGTGGAAAGCAAATGCCACACCAATATTTCTATTCTTACTGCGTCACCTGTTAAGGCCCAGACCACGACATACCTCGCTGTCAGTTTTGTGCTTTTTTCAACGCCCGAACAGTTCGTCGGGCCCTTATTGTCTCTAAATACTTTTCGATCTCCGTATTCCAATATGGCTTTGGTAAACCATCTGACTACCGATCTTCCAAAAAAAGTAAGGATAAAGACAGACCACACAGGTTCCAAAATTGTCTATGCTTCCGTTAAGCTAGTCGCCAGTTCGCTGGTACTCTGAGGTGCTTTTGTAGCCCGATACCCACTTTGATGGATTCGCAGGCCGCTACAGAGACCCCTTTGGAGTCTGGTATACTGCGAGACTCTCTGACTACGGAACCTGCTGATGTCTCTACCTTGGATAGGTCCCGGAGCTGCTGTGCAGGCACTGGCTTCTGAGGAAGTTCTTCACACTACCAATATACAGATATTCGACTCAAACCGACTTTTTGCATCTTCAGTTCTAAAACTACAGAGTTTCTAAGGGCAAGAGTATGAGCTACACCTAAAATCCAATGACCCAAACTCAAGCACCTGCTTCCTTGCCACAACAAATGCTTAAAATGTCAGAAGACCTGATTATGCTGATTAGGGGAAGTCAGCCTTCTGCTAAGAGAGACCTTTCCCCAGCAGCTGTAACGGACCAAGAATCCGACGAGACTGAGGTTTCTGAATATGAAGACATGTCTTTATCTGCTTATGAGGATTCAGATGCAGATGAATCCATTCCCTCTGCTTCCCCTCCAGAGGATTTTTCTTTTGGTGAAACCCTACATACTTTAAGAGAGCATTTCTACTGGGAATGCCAAGACTATCCTTGGTCCAAAAAGACTCAGAATTTCTAATTTGCCACAACATGGACCTTTAGCTATACCTCCAGTTGTGGATGATGTTTTTTATGGAATCCAGCCTAACTACTGATACTTTACCCCCTGCTCCAAGGAAAAAAGACAGGTAGTACAGAGTCCCTGACTCTCATTTTCTTTTCAAAAATCCTACTGCTGACCCAGAGGTCATTTCCCAGGGCCTAAAGGTATAAAATCAACTACAGTTAAGAATCAGGTTCCTGTTGGAACATCGAATTTTTAATTTTTCAAATCACTAAAGGTTGACCTTTAACTGAACAATTGAAACTTTGAACTCTTCAAAATAAACTTAAAAAAAAATGGTAAAGGGTATTGGCAAGGGGGCAAGCCCTGCTGCACCCCCCCACACTAAAATATACCAACTCTGAGATCGCGCTACAGTGTAGGAAAGGGAAATCTTCCCTTTCCGCACCGTAGTGCATTAAAGTGCGATCTCAGAGTTAGTATATTTAAGTAGTGGGGGGGGGTGCAGGGGGGCTTGCCTGCCCCCTGTTTTAACCCGTCGGGGTACGTTTCCTTTCTTTTTATTTATTTTTTAATTTCAAAGTTACGGAACTTCGATCATATGGTGTCGACCATATGATATTCGAAGTTCCGTAATTTCGATTTTGTAATAGGTAACCAAATCCCACCCCTTCGGACAGGGATTCCCAAGCTTTAGACAGATGGGGTAAAAAAGTATACACCTCTGCAACTCTCGGCATTAGGGCATTAAATTGCCAGTTTCACATGCTGAAATACCAGCAACATGTTATGGAACTTGAGCAAAAATTGGCTACCTTTACAGACCTGTGCAGAAAATAAAGAATTAAAAGAGCTTATGCATTCAGCAAGCCAAGTCAACAAGCATACTTTTTAATGTGGTTTTGATGCCCTAGAAGCATCTTGCAGGGCAGCAGTCACTGGTTCTTTACTGAGTAGCCATGCTTGGTTTAAGGAGCAGACCTTGCCAGACCATGTCAAATCAAAATTACTAGACGCCCCTTTAAACAAGGACAGTCTGACACCAAAGCAGAAGAGGTTTTAAAAAAGATGGAAGAAAATGCTAAATCTATGCAGACAGTCAAAGATTTCTTGCAAGTGCAGCTTTCTAGATTCAGTAGGCATTGGTCCTTTCCAGCCCCCACAAGGACATTTCAAACTAGTCCCAGGGGTAAACAGACCCCCAGACTTCAGTCTCAGGGTATGCAGAGATCTAAGCAATGGAGTGCCTCCACTTCAAAAACAGAGTGCTAAGCCACCATCTTATGGAAAGAATTCACAATGACTTTCTATTCCACTCCTGATCTCTGCCCAACTGCTTGTGCCCCTAGGAGGAAAACTTACCCATCATGCAAAAAAACTGGACCTCCATCACCAAAGACAGATGGCTCCTCAACATTGTATCCCAGGGTTACAAATTTTACTTCCACTCACTGCCACCGCAAAAGGGTTTCCAGACGTTCCTCCAAACCAGTGGGCAGAGGCACAGAGCAAAAGTTCGACCCCTGCTCTCCATAAGGGCAATTCATCCTGTTCTGGCAGAACAGATAGGTCGAGTTCTACTCCAGACTTTTCCTGGTACCCAGAAAAGACAGCACCTGGCGGCCAATCCTAGATATTTCCACTCTAAACACCTTCCTGGTGGTACCAAAATTCAAAATGCTCACCCTTCAGCATCTTCTTTCTGTGCTGTCAAAAGATGCCTGGTTATCCACCCTAGACCTAAAAGAAGCCTATCTGCACATCCCTATCAGGGACTCCTGCAGGAAATACCTACGTTTCAGGGCAGGATATATGCATCATCAGTTCTCTGCACTTCCCTTTGGCTTATCCACTACTCCCAGAGTATTTACAAAATGCTTGGCTCCAGCCATTGCTTATTGCAGACCTAGAAAAATTCAAATTTACCCATACTTGGATGATTGCATGATTCAGGCAGACAGGAGCTGCTGCTACAGCACCTGACACTTGTAAAAAAAAAACCTTTTTAACCTCCCTGGGGTACACTATCAATGAAAATTTACTCCAGAAAAACAAATAGGCTACTTTGCTCAAATGGTCACCAGAACCCAGCTATCCGCAAGGAAAATCCTCCAGGCCTAGGGTTCATGGCCTCTTGCAGCCTACTAATTCCATATGCCAGACTGCATATGAGGAAACTTAAGTGGTACTTAAAAAGTCTTTGGTGCCAACATTCTCAGGACCTGGAAACCATCATACCTTGTCTAAGGACAGAGTGTATTTGGTGGGCAGCAGCATGCAACCACAACAAGGGACTTCCCTTTACTCAACCCCATGCCACCCAGACACATCAGACTATGCCTGGGGGGCACACCTGGACAACAAGTGCATACAGGGCCACTGGAGCCCAAGTCAAACTCCTCTGCACATCAACCAAAGAGATGCTAGCTGTTCAGCATGCTCTGACCACGTTCAGGTCCCTACTCTCACCAGGACCCCTGTTAATAAAAACAGACACCACAGTTGTGGTACATCAACAAGCAGGGGGGAACCCATTCTGCAGGCTAACCATGGCCCTGTGGAATACGGCCTTGTACATGCAGATTCATCTGCAAGCTCAATTCCTGCCAGGCAAACAAAACTCTGCGGCAGACTTGAGCAGAAATCTAGACCGACACGAGTGGCAATTAGACCCCACCACCTTCAGTATTCTAATCCAGAAATGGGGGGTCCCCAGAAGTGGATCTCTGTCCCCCCTGCAATCACCAGCTCAGCAAATTCTGCACCAGGACACCTCACAGCAGGGCCTGGAAAAGTGGATGCCCTATCCTTCCAGTGGGAAGACCTCTAAATCTATGCATTGACTGCCCTTCTCTGACTCTTCTCTCAAGAAAATTACTCAAGATAGGATAGGACAGACCAAGGACAATCCTGATTGTCCCAGACTGGCCACGCCAGCACTGGTACCCACTACTGTGCAGCCTGTCACCGGTACCACCCTGGCACCTACCCCAGATCCCAACCCTCCTCACTCAGCAAGGGGGACAGATCTTGCATCCTCAACTGCAAACCATGAATCTTGCAGCCTGGCTTATTCCAATTCTCCCCCATTGACCAGCCTAAGCAAGCAGGTGCTGGATGTCATTCTTGAAGCCAGAAGACCCAGTACAAGGATATCCTATGCCAAGTGGAAAAGGTATTACTTCTGGACTCTGTCTAAAGGAGAGGACACAGCACTGCCCTCCTTACCTCTAATCCTGGATTACCTAGCAGACCTACTCTACAGGGGCCTATCCTTATCCTCCATTAAGATCTATGCCTCTGCCATTTTGGCTCATTACATCACTGATCCTCTTTTCTCTCACCCTTTTATCAAACCATTCCCGAGAAGGGCAAACAACTTAAAGCCACCAAGGAGAGCACCCACCCCTGCTTGGGACCTTAACTTTGTACTGGAAAAGCTCACACTACCCCCCCCCCCCCACACACACACACACACACCCATTTGTGCCTGCAACGTCAGTAGAGTTAAAATTCCTCTTGGAAAACAGCCTTGCTTCTGGCCATCACTTCAGCTAGAAAGAGTGTCTGAGCTCCAAGCACTTATGGCTGTGGAAACCCTTCATTATTTTCCGTGCTGACAGGGTTTCCCTCAGGACTAACCCTTCCTTTATGCCTGAAGTTGTGTCCAGTGTGACTTTCAACCAATCTGTCCATTTGCCTTCTTTAATCGTCAAAGTAAAGGGGAAAGGATCCTACACTCCTTGAACGTGCACAGACAGCTCAGATTCTACATTGATGGGACTAAGCCCTTCAGGAAATCTGACTAGTTACTAGTCAGCTTTGCACCAGGGGCAGAGGGCAAGGCCATTTCAGAACAATTTCCAAATGGATAGCACACCGCATCCATTTCTTCTACAAGCACCGTGGGAAACCAACCTCTCAGGGGGTCAGAACACATTCCAATAGGGCAACTTCTACCTCTGCAGCATTCCTCAGGGGAGTTCCTACCAGAGACATCCTGGAATTATAGCGTAGACTTCCTTCATTGTTTTGATTTCTTGGCAGGAAAGTGCTTGGCCAAGTATTTAAAGGCAAGCCGTTGGATGCATGAGGTAGTTTCTCCTAATGAGGTAGATGAGGTCATAATGTAGTCTGGCAGTTGTCAGTCCCCCCAGTAGTGCATGAGCTTTAGAGAAAAATAGCTGAAATTAAGAAAGGAAGGAAAGATATCCCAGTCAGACCCAACATTGATGGTGGTCTTTCAGGTAAACCTTGATAAAGCAGAAAATAAGCAAGGGACTTTAGAAAATTGTGGGGTTAGTCTTTGTGCTGATAGGATTTTCATATTTATGTATGTGAAGCAGCAGTTGGTTCACAGTTAAAATTCCAAGATGCGGTTTCTTTTGTATTGTAAAAAAAAAAAAAAAAAGGTTTATAAAAATGCATTTTATTTATAATGGAAATGAGTGCTAGGATCTTTCTTTGCTGAACTAGTTCAATGTTTAGGAACAGACTTGTTCAGTAGTATTTTGACTGTTTTTGGCCATTGATTTTAACTGATGTTAGCTGGTATTACAACGTTTTAATATTTTTCAGGTCTTGGATGCTCAACAATACTTTCGCCTGAAGCTGCTGCTCAGTTTGCTGCTCAAATCTTTGGCATCACTGACCATTTAGTGTGGGCTAAACTGCGATCGAGTATGCTGAACACTTGGATTTCTTTGAAGCAAGCAGACAAGAAACTTCAAGAGTGTTGCTTATGAGACTGCATTTTGTATAGTATTTTTCCATTCTGCTACAGACCGTGAATCATTCCAAATAAACTGTATTATGCATGTTGCTAAATTTGAAAATGTCTTTGTTGTGCCAAGTCAAACCACATAAATTTGTCTAAGCCAGGTGTGGTAGTCATTGCACTTCAAAACTAACTTGGGAATTTATTCATTGCACCTTTTTTATTCTCCACTTGGTAGAATATATGTTGGTGTGGATAGAAAGATGTTTTTGGTAGTATGATTACCACCCCATCAGAAGAATTTGGAAGCAATATCCAAGGTAAGAGAATCTGCAGGATGCATATGGAGTTGTGTGGCTATTGAATTCTTTGGGAAGGGGTCTCGTGAGGGTTTTACTACTGGAAAGACTTCACCAGCACAACAGCAATGTTGGCAGCAAAGGCCGAAATTGAGACCTAAAATAACCGATGTTCTTAGTGTTTCACTGTTGCAGGCCTCGCATATGGGTTATTCGGCTTCCGGTAGCCCTCAGTCTGCCCGAATACCAGAGTCCTTGGTATATGACGTTGGCTGCTGCTGGTTCTAAAACTGATGTCAGAACATCCGGTATAAAGGGAGGCAGCCGACGCCATTTAAAAACCAACCATCTCCAAATGGATTGCTCATTGTATTCACTTTTGTTACCTGCAGCATGGGAAGGTTCCTCCTCAGGGTATTAGGACCCATCTACTAGAGTAGCCTCTACCTTTGCAGCCTTTCTGAGAGGTGTGCCTACTAAGGACATTTTAGAAGCAGCTACTTGGTCTTCTGTCCATACTTTGCAAAGTATTACAATCTGCCTTTGTTTTCTAATTCTAGGGCTGGTTTTGCCTCTGCAGTTTTTCAGGGCCTTCTTACCAACCCTTAATCATTGATCCTTCCTCCACCCTTTGTCTTTTTCCTGGGCTTTGGGAATCAATCCATATGTGAGGACTGCAACAGTGAAATACGAAGAACATAATACAGTTGTGTACACTTACCATAAATGTAGATGTTAATGCGCGCGTTTTAACCCGAATAAGCAGATTCTAGTCAGTCTAAGCATGTGTGCGTGTTACCCGCTGTGAGCGTGTTTTCGCTTGTATGCGCGTCGCTCCCCCCTGAGGAAACAAAGGAAAAAAGAAAGCAGAAAAAATAGGAAGCTAGCAGGGAATACTGGCAGAGCTAGCAGGTGAAAACAATCAGAAGCAGGCAATTACACGGGCAGAACAGTAGCCCAGCACTTAAAAAAAACTCTGCAAACAGTGCAGTATGTTTCTCTCAAGAGACACCAACACAGGAGTAAGCTATTAGAAGTGATAACTGAAAAAGCTTCACTCAGACCAAAAATGCTAGGGGCTGCCATAGCTGTTATAAGGAGACATATTCAACATGCTGAGGGTGGTGACTATGCAAATGCTGCTGGATAACCCACAGTGAGGAGACTGAGAAGAGTGTACAGGCCCAGGGTCACCTACCAGCGGTTACATGAGCTGGAGATAGTGGAGCGCTATAGAGTGGGCAGAGACCTCCTACACCAAACTGTTGAGCTGTGCAGGCCACGCCTCACACACAGAACCAATAGAGGGGAACTCATCCCAGTGGAAACCAAGGTATGTGTTGGCCTAAATACTAGCAACAGGTACCTTCCAGAGACCAACTTGTGATATGATGGGGGATATCACAGGCATCAGCATCCAGATTACTGCACCAGTTCCTGGATGCCATGTCAGCACGTCTGTGATTATATTTCCCCAATTCCCGTGAGGTATTGGCCAGCAATGTGAGTCTCTTCCAGCAAATAGCGGAATACCCTGAGGTAGTGGGTGCAATAGACTGCACGCATATACACATCAAAGCACCAGCTGGTGAGCGGGGTAGGGCCTACATTAACCGCAAGGGCTTCCCCTCCATCAACTGCCAGATTGTGTGTGATGCCCAGGGCATAATAATGAATGTGTGCTGGCTGCCCTGGAAGCTATCATGATTCCCATATCTGGCATTTGAAGCAGCTGTACCAAACATTTGCCAATGGGGACATCCCACATGGTCACTTAGTGGGGGATGCTGGCTACGCACTGGAGCAGTGGCTGATGACACCCATCAGAAATGCACACACACCTGAACAAGAACGCCATAATGAGGCACACGCACAGACACGAAATGCAATCGAGTGTGTGTTTGGGTTGCTCAAGTCACGGTTCCGGTGCCTGGACACATCTGGTGGAGCCTTGCAGTACTCACCAACTACATGTACCCAAATTGTCATGGTATGTGCTATGCTACATAATATGATTCTGTGAAAACAGCTGCAGCAGTACCAGTATAGGGCTGGGCCAAACAGCCCCCCACCATTGCCAAGGCCATCACAGGCAGAGCCGTGACTGAGGAGGAACAACCTGAACCTGCCCCAGTAGGCAGAAGGAGGCGTGCCCAGTATGCCTTGGCAAAGAGGCAACGCATAGCACATACACTGGCTCAGTAGGAACCCTGGAAGTGATGCCTCTCTCTGACTCACACATATAGTAAAAGGGATGCCTAAGTTGACACAACCTGCTTTCAAACATGTACAGGGAGTGTAGTATGTGCATCCAACATAGACAGCCTGCAGCACCACCTGAGGCATGATTGCCATGTGTTAAGCAATGTAACACCATGTAGTATATGCAAACTTGATGACCCTGACTAACATCCTACCCTCACCAAGCATGATGCCACAATATGAAGACAAGATGATCAATTACAATAATTGGCTTAAGTATTGCTCTTAGTCAAAGGGGATCCAATGCCTGTCAGCCTGGAATGACATGCTGTGCAAGACACTATGCTCCACCCGCTAGGGATGGCTTGCACCTATCACCCCTGGCCTTTTGGATACTGGCAAAGGCTGTTGTCACCCCCATAGTGCCTTGAATAGGTAAGGCTCAAAACACAAACCCACCTCCATAGGTATCACAAGGGATAAGAACCTAGAAGTAATGCTACCCAATGCCAGAAGTCTAAACTGCAAGATGCGTGCAGTCCAAACTCTCCTCAGCATGGAGAATGTTGATATCTGTTCTGTAACTGAAACCTGGTTCAAGGCTCACAAGAGCACCCTAACAGTACCAGGTTACACCTCATACCATGCTTTACAGCCCCAAAAACATGGAACAAACTACAAAAGGAGGGTGACTATCAATAATTGTCAAGGATAACCACACCCCCAGGTTGGTGCCACAGCAAGAAGCAGCATGGACTATCCACAGGGAAGTAACAGTGGCTAAAACTGCCTCCCAGTTAGTAGCCTGCTACAGACCACCCTCCTAACTCCAGGAACCGCACTTGGCCTACTTGAGAACACATGAAAATATTAAGGTCTCTCCAAACAACATTATATTGTGCGACTGAAAATACTCAAACATAGACTGTGAGGATTATTCTAGCTCCCACACCCTAGGCCAAAGGTTCCTAGAATTCATAAACCAAAATGCTATGGAACAACTTACCACTCCCACAAGAGGGTTAAGCATACTGGATGTGATAATCAGCAACATGGGTACTCTATGCCCAAGAAGAGAAGTGTATCCCTCACTGGTAAGATCAGACCATAGAGTAATCTCACTGGATATTCACATCCTGACGCCAGTCCCTGGGCAGAAAACCACAGTGAAAAACATGTGTAAAGCAAATGTTGCACACCTCCAAACTGAGGTGGAATCCATTAAAGGCCTTGTGCCTGTGGAAAATATGGGCCAGACCTCAGAACCCTTTACAAATGCATTCTATGAACACATTCAGGAATGCATGGATTATGCAATCCCAAATAAAACCAAGACCCAATCCCATACACGCAGGCATCCAGCCTGGTGGACCCTAGCCATTACCAAACCATGCAAGAGAAGGAGGAAGCTACTACATGATGGAGCAAAACCCAAAAAGGAAGTAATCTCTGATCAGTATTATGGCAAAAAAATATGGCCACATATAAAATCCTCTAAGGCCAGCTACAAGATGTTGAATCTGGGAATCTTGAGGCAATGTTACAACTGCCTCATATACACAGACAACCCCCTCTTCCTCCCAACAAATACAAATATATGTTAGAGATGCAACTATATAACCAAACTGGAGGCTGAGCTCTCTCAACTCAGTACTGGCAAAACCAGTCAGGAGGAGAAGGTAACCACACGCACCACAAACCCAGTCTCACATAGACCTACCACATTTGCAAACTAAACACACAAAAACATACTCGGATGCTGTAATTAAAAATCTACCAAAACCACAGAGGCCTCCAAAGCAGGCACCCAAGCAACCACTACCTCAAAACATAGCACATGCAACACACAGTTCACAAAGTCAGTGTGCCAAACAGTCACAGCCCTTAAGGCCAAACAACATGCCTGATACACTTGTAATAGGTGACTCCATAGTCAGACACAGTGATGTCCCGCTCAGCAGACTGAACAAGGAAAAGGTTACAGTAAGCTGCCTGTTG
The DNA here is from genome assembly GCF_019279795.1 of Protopterus annectens. Taxonomy (NCBI): domain Eukaryota; kingdom Metazoa; phylum Chordata; order Ceratodontiformes; family Protopteridae; genus Protopterus; species Protopterus annectens. Next base: position 784,812,629 of record NC_056729.1, read on the forward strand.
GGCACTAGAATCTGCCACATAACACAAGCAACTCAGGTCACTCCAAAGCAAGTACAAATATGACTGTCATTGTCCATGCCGGTGTGAATGACCTGAGACGTACCTCCCTGGACTACATGAAGAGACAGAGGAGCTCTCTGATTATGTAGCCCAGGCCGGTATGACCCTGACCCTGAGCAGCATCTTACCCTCACCAAGAATGATGCCACAGTACAAAGACAAAATCAGCTTTAACAATTGGCTCAGTTACTGGTGTCATTCTAAGGGGATCCAATGTCTGTCTGCTTAGGATGACATGCTTGACTAGCCACGTTGCTTCGCAAGGGATGGCTTGCACCTGTCACCCCTGGGCTTCTGGATATTGGCCAAGGCTCTTGCCACCCCCATAGTGCCTGTTTTAGGCAAGGCTCAAAAGACAAACCCACCTCCCTAGAAAGCACAAGTGGAAAAAAGTAAGGATAACGCTGCTCTACGCCAGAAGTCTAAACCTAAAGATGCACGCTGTCGAGGCCCTCCGCAGTATGGAGAACATCAATGTCTATGCAGTGACTGAAACCTGGTTCAAGGCTCCTGAGAGCACTACAGCACTACCAGGTTATACCTCATATCAACTTGGACTGAACCACAAAAGGAGGGGGGGGTATCCATATTCATTAAAGATGTACACACCTCCAGGTTAGTGGCAACGCACGAAGCATCGGAGACCATCCATGTGCAACTAACCGTAGGCAAAACTGCCCTACAGTTTGTAGCATGCTACAGACCACCCTCTCAAACTCAGGAACCCCACTCAGCCTTCCTGAAGACACTGGAGAGTATGAATGTCTCTCCAAATACCATCATATTGGGAGACTTCAACTACCCAAACATAGACTGGGAGCATTACTCAAGCCCCAACACCCTAGGCCAAAGGTTCCTAGAATTCATAAACTCAAATGCGATGGAACAACTAGTCACCACTCCCACAAGAGGAGATAATATACTAGACCTGATCATCACAAACATGGGGACACAATGCTCCACACCGGAAGTATACCCCTCATTGGTGAGATCAGACCATAAGTTAATCTCACGAAATCCACATCCCGCCCCCACCCCTGCACAAAAGACCACAGTGAAGAATTTCTCAAAAGCCTACTTCACACAAGTCTGAAGTGGTATCCTTCAAGGCCCCTGGGCCAGTGGAAACCACAGCCCACACTGCTGAATCCTTTATAAATGCTTTCTACGGACACCTTCAAGATTGCATGGATCATGCAATCCCAAATAAAACCAAGACCCATTCCCCCAAAGGCAGGCGTCCTGTCTGGTGGACCCCAGCCATTAACAAACTTTACAACAGGAGGAAGCTACTACATAACAGAGCAAAATCCCTAAAAGGGAAGGCATCTCTGATCAGTCCTAGCAAAAAAATACGATCACTCATAAAATCATCGAAGGCCAACTTTGAGATAAAAATCGCAAAAGACACAAGACAATCACAAGGCCTTCTTTACCTATGTTAGAAACCTGGGTGAAAACTCGCAGATATGCTCAGAGTTGGTCCAAAACGAGACAAAATACACTGAACCCACAGACCTTGCCAACATTCTGGCAGACAGGTTCAGTGCAAATTCCCCCCCCCCCCAAAAGGAGAAATATCTATCCCAGCAGATTGTAGTCTCCCTAACATCTCAGATGCCTAGGTGAGAGCCGCCCTCTCCAAAGCTAAAAACACAGCATCAATGGGACCAGACAGTGTCCCGGGTTGCGTGCTACATTAACTCCAAGAGGAACTACACCCGCACATAAGACTGCTGTTTAATCACAGCCTTACTACAGGATACGTACCCAAAGAATGGCGTACAGCAACAGTGGTCCCACTCCACAAAGGATGTGCTTCTATGGACTCTGGAAATTACCGCCCCATAAGCTCAACAAGCCTGGTCTGCAAAGCTGTGGAGAGGATCATTATGGAACTCATAAACAAAGACATTGGGGACCTACAGACACTGTATCCTACCCAATTCGGCTTTGTCAAGGGCAGATCCTGCCTTTTGAACCTGGTTGACTTTTTTGAAACGGTTGCCAAGGCCATTGATGAGGGTAAGGCAGTTCAAACCGCCTACCCTGATCTTGCAAAAGCCTTTGACACAATACCCCACTCAGGCATCATAGACAAGCTCACCATCTCAAATGTAAACCCATATGTCATAAGATGGGTTGCAAACTGGCTCAAGGACAGAACCCACAAGGTCAGAATTGCTGGAGCCATGTCCGACTCTAAGCCAGTCACAAGCGGTGTCCCACAGGGCTCTGTCCTGGGACCCCTCTTGTTCGGCATTTATTTTTCCGAGGTGCAAGCAAACATAGGAGGATTGTGGCTGACAAAGTTCGCAGAGGGCTGCAAACTGGGCGACATGATTGATACTCCAGCGGACACAAGCATCCTTCAGAAAGGCCTCATAGAAACAGATAACTGGTGCCAGAGCCATGGCCTTAAACTGAACGCCAAAAAATGTATAGTCATACCCTTTGGGAAAAACAAGGTACCCACAAATTACCACATAGGTGGTAATCCATTAAGTACGGAAGAAGTAATCTGGGACCTAGGGACCCAAGTTGACAGTAACCTCTCATTTGACACATTGCCAAGGTGGTTAGGAAGACCTTCTATATTGCCCACCTTATGAAAGGATTCACATCTAGATCAAGAGAGGTCATTGTGCCCCTATACTATCAGGCCCATAATTGAGTACAATGCCCCATTTGGGATGTACCTTAACAGACACCTGCAGCAGTTACAAAGACCCCAAAAGTACCTCACCAAGAGGATAAAGGGTCTCAAACATATGTCATATGCTGCCCGGCTGAAGAAACTCCAGCTCTATTGAGTCGCATACTGCCTACTCAGAGGCGATCTATGCCTGACGTACAGGGCCATGTCCAATCCGGAATTAATGGACATGCTCCACCTCAGAAAATCCAAATCCATCAGAGCCGCAAGAGATGTGAACCTCAACACAGAAATAAATAGGACGTGCTGGAGGGACAGATTCATAACCCAGAGGCTCCCTACACTCTAACAGAATCCCAGTCCATGTTGAGCAGAGCCCCTCACTGACTCTCTTCAAGAGAAATCTTGACGAGTGGATGGGAGATCGTAGGTTTACACCGGGGGTCATCTCTGCGTCACTACTAGACAGAGGCACAGTAAACTAAACCCTAAATGGGCATAATATTCTCATGCCAAGGGGTGGCGAAAGCCACACACACTCTGGCTAGGCTTATAAATGCCCTAGGGCAGATAGCCTAGTATGAACCTATGAACCAATGAAGATACAAATTGTACAGGACACTAAGGATAATCACAAGGCTTTCTTAACTGATGGTAGGAACCTTGGTGGGAATTCACAGATATGCTCAGAATTAGTCCAAAATTACAAACAACCCACACACATTGCCAACATCCAACCTGACAGGTTCAGTGCAAAATCCCCCCCCCCCACCACCACCAAATGCCCAAATATCTATCCCAGCAGAGTGCTGGCCCCCTGACATTGCAGATGCTCAGGCAACAGCCAGCGTCTCCAAAGCAAAACACAGAGCATCAATGGTACCAGATGGTGTCCTGGGCTGCATCCAACATGAACTACTGCTCAATCTCAGCCTTACCACAGGATATGTACCCAAAGAGCAGTGTACAGCAACAGTGGTCCCTCTCCACAAAGGTGGTGCCTGAATGGATACTGCAAACCATCTCCCCAGAATACTGACTAGCTTGGTCTGCAAAGCTGTGGAAAGGCTCATCATGGACCTCAGAAATAGATATTGGGGACCTACAGACACTGGACCCTACCCAGTGTGGCTTTCTTAAGGGCAGATCCTGCCCCTTAAACATGGTTGACTCATTTGAAACGGTCACCAAGGCCATTGAGGGGAATGTGGTCCACACAGCCTATCTGAACCTTGCAAAAGACTTCCATACAATACCCCGCTTGTTTATTCTAGATAAGCTCACCAGCTTAAATATAAACCCCTATGTCAGTAGATGGGTTGCAAACCAGCTCAAGGACAGAACTGACATGGTCAGAAATGCTGCAGCCATGTCAGACTCCAAACCAGCTGCAACTGGCATGCCACAAGGCTCGGTCCTGGGACCTCCCTTGTTTGGTATATATTTCCAAGAGGTACAGGCCAACATGGAAGGACTGTGTCTGAACAAGTTTGCAAATGACTACAAACTGGGCACCATATCTGACCCTCCAGCTGACACACGCATCCTACAAAAGGGCCTCATAGAAACAGACAACTGGTGCCAGAGCCATGTCATCAAGCTAAATGCAGAAAAGTGTGTATAGTCATCCCCTTTGGAAAAACAGTAAGTGCACACCAATTGCCACATAGGTGTTAACCCATTAAGTACTTTAGAAGTAATAAGACACCTGGGGAAACAAGTTGATAGAAATCTTGCATTTGATAACCATGTGGCCGTAGTGGTTAGAGAAACATATATACCCATCTAATCATGCAGGTATTCACATCGAGATCAGGGAAAGGTCATCGTGCCTCTTCAGTCATCCTGCATCAGGCACACAATTGAGTACAATGGCCCTTGTGGGATGTACCTTGGCAGACACCTCCAGCAACTGGAAAGACCCCAAAAGTACCTCACCAGGAGGATCAAAGGGCTCTAACAGATGCCATGTGTTGCCTGATTAAACAAACTGCAGCTCTACACACTGCCATACTGCTTGCCCAGAGGCGATCTCTGCCTGATGTATAAAGCCATGTCCAAGCTGGAATAAATGCACATGCTGCACCTTGTAAAATCTGAATGTCAGTGAGCTATGCACATGAGACCTGAGCCTCAGCACTGACATAAATAGGACATGCTGTAGTGATTGATCCATAACCCAGAAGCTCCCTCCACTCTTGAGTAAACTCCCAGTCCAGGTTAGCCAGAGTCCCTCATTGACTCTCTTCACGAGGAATCTTGAGTGAATGGGAGATGGTAGGTTTACCCTGGGTATCACTTATGCCACGGGTAGACAGAGGCACAGTATACTAACCTTGAAAAATGTCATGCCAAACTCCAGTTAAAATGCGTGTTGAAAGACAAACACACTCTGACTAGCATTAGAAATGGCCTAGGGTACATAGCCTAGTGTTTGTCAATGTCCACCCAAGTTGCGGAATACCCTGCTAATGTTGGACAAGCCTGGTTTAAGTAGGCCATAGCTGAACAAAATGGAACATGGTCATATTTGCACAACTGGCCCTTAACCAGTCTGGTGTGCTCAGTATGAAAACTTAAAGCAGTGATAGGACTGAAACCCAGGTTACTGTCCACCCCAGTGAAAGTACTGAACCAGTACACTATATGATATTAGTGTTTGGTCAGTGTGAAAGAATGTTGACAACTGTATGCAAACTATCCCATGGAAACCCTGCAGGCACAGCATAATCCCTGTTGGGTTCAGACACAAAGCAGTTAGGCAGTAAGAACACATGACTTCCAACACACAACTATAAATGTGAAATATTGTTGAAGTTCACACATCCAGAAATGTGGTGGACTTCAGATCTCAACATATGGAAAGGTCACACTGGGCATGCTTGCACGCTTTGATAAATGAGGCACATGTCAGGCAGCAAGCCATGGAAAGCCTGAACTGGGCATGCTCACACACTTAGGCCATGTCTCAGTGTAGCAGTTGGCCACACATCTGGCATTTGTATGTGTTAAGCCAGGAACCTCCCACAATACAGCAATCTGCCCAGTGCACACAGTTAAATGACAGACATAATATAGTGGATCCCTCTCATATTCAAACATCTTCCACAGATACACAAGTTGTTCATAGAAACAGGGAAAGCTATGGCAATAAATACCTGCAAACAGTTTATCAACAACAAATATTGTGCATCTGAAACTTAAACATATGGGTGTAGAGGTCAATACTAGGCCGTTTGCCCTAGGCAATACATAAGCTTAGCCAGAGTGTATTTGGCGTCTGCCTCCCCAGTACAGTAGGCTACTGTGCCACTGTAAAGTAGGTCACAGAAGGCACCGTTTAAGGCTAGTGTGCTGTGCCTCCGTCAAGCAGGGACACAGTGGAGATCCCAGGGGTTGAATTTGCAATGTCACATCCATGTGTCTGGAGTATGCTGGAAGAGGGTTGGCAAGGGGTTATGTCTAACATTAATTGGAATTCAATTCCACACTGAGGGGAGCCTTATCTGCAATGTCTGGACAGTTTCACTGTCAACACTTGCAAGTGATTATTTTGAGGGATTGAAGTGTCTTGCCAATACTGTTCAGAGATATCCTCCCTATGTGGGATATTGCTCTGTAATGTATTGGCTCCCTCCTTCTGTTGTACAACTTGTATATGGCTGGTGTAAACCAGACAGGTCTCCTGTTGTGGAGGAGTCTTGGTTTTATTTGGGATAGCATGATCAATGCAAACCTTCCAGATGCTCATAGAATGCATATGTCAAGGATTCTGCAGATTGGCCTGTATAATCCTCCAGCATGGGTCCTTTGAAGTATTCCACCCCAGTCTTCACAAGTGCAAAGTCTGCTTTTGATAAATACTTTGCAGTGATTTCCTTGCCTGGGGGTGGGGATGGGATATGGATGTCCAGGGAAAGTTGGTTATGGTCAGATATTAACAATGGTGGGTCTACCTGTGGTGTGGAACATAGAGTCCCCATGTTGGTAATGGTCAGGTCCAGTATGTATTCCCCCTTGTGGCTGTGGTGAGTGTTTCTGCCATAGCACATGGATGCACATTGTAGTGGCTGTAGGGTGGTGGTGTTGAGGCCTGAGTAGTTCCCCACTCAATATTCCTGTACCTGAAGTTAACCACTGTAATGGTGTATGTGAGCACCTTCATATCCTACACTGTTCCTAGGAAAGCCAAGTGTGGTTCTTGGATATGGGAGGGGTGGTCTGAACTGATTATGTTTGTTACAAGTCCTGTGGTCACGAAGCATGGTATAAAACATAACCTGGTAGTGCTAATGTGCATATGTGACCCTGAAGTAGACGTCTGTTAATGCATATATATATATATATGCTATCCCCCATACTGAGGGATAGTAATAGATGTACATGCCTCTTTCTAAATAATGTCAGCACCCTATAAATACTGCAGGAGAAGAAGACACCCAGTAATTCGAATAGCGAGCTCCGCTAATGCGTCTCTCTCGTGTCCTAACCTAGGTAGGAGTTTGAATCCTGCAAATGCTCAGTGTGTGTGTGTGTGGGGGGGGCTGGGTGTGTGCAATTCTCTTTGAAAGAAATGGCCCTTTTGGCAACTGGAATAACACACTACATGATGTACATTCCTCTGTAAACACTGATGATGTCAGCACCCTACAGGTATAGCAGGGGAAGGGAAACCTCCCAGTAATTCGAATAGCATGCTCCGCTAATGTGTTGTCTCGTGTCATAACAGTTAGGTAGGGGTTTGAATCCTACAAATGCCATATGTGTTTTTGTCACACAGTTTGTCAATGTGTGGTGGGTGTTGCTTTTATTGTATGACATAACAGTAATTTCAATGCACACATGAGGTATGTGTGCGCCACATAGAGATATGTACCTGTGACCTTAAATAGTTCCCATGTGTGAAGCCTGCCTCATGTGAATACATGGAATTTGCTTTACACAACATTTTCACTGTGGTTTTCTGTGCAGGGGCTGCGGTTGGTATGTGAATATACAGTGAGATTACTCCATGGTGTCATCTTAACAGTGAGGGATACACGTCTGGTCTGGAGCATAGAGTCCACATGTTGTTGATGATCAGGTGCAGTATGTTTTCCCCTCTTGTGGGAGTGGTAACAAGTTGTTCCATAGCATTTGAGTTTGAATTCTAGGAATCTTTTGCCTAGGGTGTTGGAGCTACAGTAATGGACCCAGTCTGTGTGGGTAGTTGAAGTTGCCCAATATAATGGTGTTTGGCGACACCTTCATATATTCATGTGTTCTTAAGTAGGCCAAGTGGGTTTCCTGGGTTTAGGAGGGTGGTTTGTAGCAGGCTAGGAACTGGAAGGCAGTTTTACCCACTGTTAGTTGCACGTGGATAGTCTGTGATGCTTCATGTTGTGGCAACAACCTGGGGGTGTGGGTATCCTTGACATTTATTGAGACTCCCCCTCCTTTCATAGTGAGTTCCATGTTTTGGGGCTGTCAAGCATGGTATGAGGTGTAACCTGGTAGTGCTAGGTTGCTCTTGGGAGCCTTGAACCTGTTTTCTGTTAACTGCACAGATATCAACATTCTCCATGCTGAGTAGTTTGGACTGCATGCATCTTGCGGTTTACATGTCTGGCATTGAGTATTATTACTTCCATTTTCTTCTTCCCTGCGCTACCTATGTAGGTGGGTTTGTGTTTTCAGCCTTACCACCAGAATGCAAAGATGTGCAGACATTACACTGTTGTATAAAAAAACTACAATGACCATCATACTGTGAATGCATCAGGCATGCTGGGATATACCCACAATGATATCGTTACACTGTACTGTTAATAACATGATAATATTACTACAGTTCTATGTAGTCACCCTGTGCATCATCACCATGCTATCCTGTTCCTGCATCAATGTTTGATTGCAGGAGGTGGCACAGTTTCATCATATGCACAGGGTGTGTACTTGGTATGCCCGAGTCTGCCATTGACACATCCAATCAACATATATGTGTGTGTTAGTGAGGGACAACATGGGGCAATGTTGATGCGGTGTTTGTTGGCCCTAGGTGTTAGCATTATGTATGTATGCATGCACACAGTTCCACCTCATGGCTGCCATATATGGGTGTTTGTGGACAGCCACAGACTGTACCTGCCAGGTCATACAGATCACTGTCTCTGGCCACGGTACCTGTGCCTGGCAGGGGTGCTACGGACAGTATCCGGTACTAAGCCAGACTCTGGGTACTGTCATCAGAAGCAGTTGGTTGATGACTGGACACATGTCCCTGCTGGGACTGTCCAGAGCCACGTGCATGTGGTCTTCTAGGGCGGTCTGATGACAGCACACCCAGCATTGCTGGGGCTGGTACTGGCACTATGGTAGCGGCTGTGGGTTTGTCGTCCGACTGCCAGCTGCTGATGTTGCTGGCATACGTCCACTTCAATGCCTCAACCATCCTGCATTGCCCTGGCTCATGGACATGTAGTTGTGGAACAGATCTAATGTGCCCCCCCCCAATGTCTGTCAATGACCTCGCCGACAGTACGGATGGCAGCCGCAACGTCATGCATAGTGTCATTCATAGCAGTGCGATGTGCTCTAAGCTCCCTCAGACCCTGTCTGGTGTACCGTTCCATATGTGCCTGTGCCTGCATTACAGCCCGGAGCATAGCTGAGGTTGAAAGATCTCTGTGGGCACGTCTGACAGGGGCAGTACGACCACGGATGCTCCCACGAGAACCCCTGCACATCTGCCTGTGTGGTACCATGTCAGGACTCTGGCCATGGCTGCTGTGAGGGGATGCATGTGCCACTGATACCACATACCTTGGTCAATGCCCACTGTATGCTTCCCTCAGCTAAGGACATTGGTGACAATGGATGTATTGGCAGGATGACCATGTGCAGTGATGGGGTTGACTGCTGTGTACTGTCGATTGGCTGACCAGCAACAGACCCTGTCAAACCTCCCTGTGCCATTACACATGTATCATCATCACTATCCCCAGCAGTGGCTTCAGGTTCCCTGCTGCACTCCACCAGAGCAACACCAGAACCTGTGAGGAAGACTGGGAAACGGTTTACAATTTGTACACAATGTTACCACAGATGCACACGGGCATATGCACACTCCTCACTACATGAGATATACACACATACACACACTTGCAATCCAACACATACACAATCTGTTTGAGGGTATTACTATTATCAGTATTAATAGTATTATTTCACACTCACCCGCATGGATTGGCTGCCTTGCTGTTATTCTAGAGGGACATGCACAAATAAGACAGTTATTGTCAGTGGGCACAACTGTGCCATTGATACTGTGAGTATGATACAGTACAGTAGTACAACAGTTGGCTTTCACAGGTGTACTGATATTGAGAATATCAATCTTGCACAGGAATTTCCAGGATAACAGCTACACACAGTACACATCTCACACATGCATAAACTACTAGTGCAGAGAACAGTCATCTACAGATATGGCATGTTACCTGCACACTCCATATCCACATGCTGTGTGGCTCCAGCCTCCTTCATTGCACATGTCTGTGGATGTTGTTGGGCTGGAACCACAACACTTAGGAGGAGCTCCTCCAGTCTGGTGAGGGGGGGGTGGATAGGTACCCCACCACCTGTGGCAAGCTGTTGCCTGTGGATATCAGACGCACACTGATGGACATTTCTAATTAAATCACAGCAGTGATGGCGTACCTGCTCATATGTCCGGTTATGCATGCCTATGTCATTTACCCAACGGACAAGGTCTTGCCACAGTGCAGCCCTCTCCTGCTGGTTCTGGCTGGTCCGGGAAAAGAGTGTTGGAAAATCCTGCACCAGGCTCTGGTGCATCTCCTTATCCTCTGCAGCCGAATAACAGGGGTTGCGCTGATGCACCATCGCCCTGGAAGGAAAAGAAAAATATGTGAGCAAGTAATATGGCACACACAATACTCTACTTTACTGCTATCACTGATCTGCCATATATAGCATCTGTCTGTCTATCAGGGGATACACATGTAAATTAATACATCAGTGCTCCGCCAACAACTGTGACCGTGCTTGCCACACTCCATACAACAAACTAGTATACACCAGCACTCTGCACACTGAGGTCCAATGCACAACCTCACACTTGGGGGTATGTATCAAGCTAATGGATGGGGAATATTGTCATCCCATGCAATGCACAGTTACAGTTTCAATGGTAATACACCCTAGTCTTTGCTGCCATACCCCTACCTACACCGCAGTCATATGCAGGGAACCACAGCACAACATATGGCAATGTAGTATGTTTGTATCCCAATAACGGACAGCTTTCTCTGGCCTGACAGAGGACACACACTACCATGTCAGACACAAAGTCATGCTGAGCAATCGCACCATTACAGACCTTGCACACAGTCAGTGGCACACTCATTCAATCTCACATAGTTGGTATTGCAATGAGTACATGTGTGTGTGCATTGTCATAGGTAGGTACTATGCTATTGGCCCTGGGCCTAGGGCAGCATAGTGTTATGCTACCCTGCCCCTTGGGACACATGTAATGTGATTGTACTTGCTCCTGTCAAACAGTTACACAGGGTGACTCATATGGCATAGTGTTTTGGAATGGGGGTATGGCACTCCAGTATCCACACTGGTGTTCTGTCCATGCTTTTGTCACCAGGCACTTGTTGCAATACATCTGCCTCTCTCAGTATGTATGTATATTATATATATATATATATATGGGGGGGGGTTCATAAAACATACGTATCTCTAGACATTCATATCTGTCTGTGTGTGTGTATATATATATATATATATATATATATATATATATATATCTAGATATGTATGCGTCTATTACATATATATTCATATGTCTATTTATACATATCTCTCTGTACACACGTTATATACATATAGATATATATTTGTATTTACACATACAAATACACTAACATACTTCTAAACCTCCATTACTGTACAACCTACATTGTACGTTGTACTACAACCTACATTGATATGTGCACATGTCAACCTTCAACTACATATGTATGTCCAGCCTTCACTAACAGTTGCAGTATGTCCCTTGCCCTATGCACATTTTCATATACATATAGATACAGACTGCTAACATATGGAGGGTTCACAGTATGTAGATTAGATTATGTAGTGTACATTACCTTTGTTTCTGACTTTTTTTGGTGGCTTGCTGCTGGCTGTCTGTCTGCCTTGCTTCTGTATGGCTTGTTGCTGCCTTGCTGCTGTATGGCTTGCTGGCTTGTCTGCCTTGCTGCTGGCTGTCTGCCTTGCTGCTGTATGGCTTGCTGCTGGCTGTGTGCCTTGCTGTATGGCTTGCTGCTGGCTTGATGGTTTTTTATTTGTATTTCTTTTTATTTTTTTTTTTTTGGTCTCTCTATTTCTCTCCCTCCAGTTGCTGCAATGATGATATTGCATGTGTGGACTGGGAGTACATGCTGCTTTTGTAGGTATCTGCACATGTGCATGTGATGGCATCTGCACCAATTGTTAGCCAGCATTTACTAATTGCATGCAGCCTGCTGTGCGATAATTGCAGTTCTGACTGATTTCAGGACAGTGCTAAATGTTAGGTTAGGTAGGCGTAGCCCTTTCAGTTTTTCAAGGTGGGGACCATGCTGGTTTGCTGTGGACACTGTTCTGTGAGTCAAAAGGTTGGTATGTCTCTCGTATCTAAGGCTGTGTTGTAGGCACTGAAATGCGTGTTGTACTGAAACCTGACTGTTGCTTCTTCCAGTTCAGTCTTCTCCGTGTGTATGTTAACTCGCACCTAATAATACTAATACTGTTTACATGGGGGTATGTACTTTCCTGTGGGACTTGTGACTGGTATACAACAGTAGCTTTTGCAATTTGTTGCTATGGCTTCACTATTTAGCCTTTACATTCACTCCTTGAAGGCCTGCTATGTGTCTTTACTGGAATGTGTTGCTATGGCTTTCCTATTTTCCATTTACATTCAGTCCTTGTAATGCATGATATATTTCTTTCAGCAGCAATTTCTTATATGTTTGGGGGTACTGCATGCAGTCTGGTAAGGCCAAGGTGTGGGGTTTGACACCTACAAGGGTGTCTTATTTTGCTGCTGAGCAGTAGTGGGCCTTGTACTTTGTACTAACAGTTATGAATATCGGGCACATGCAGTGCTTGTAAACTGCTATGCTGTCCTTATTTTATTAGATGGCTACATCCTTTGATATTTCTGGGTTGTACTCCTACATGAGGGCGTGCTTGTGGAAGCAATTCTTCAGCTATTCACACAGTGTGTGACAGCAGACAGGCTGATATGCCTGTGATTTTCTGACACTTGCAGGCCTCAGATACACTCAGATGCATATTTGAGCAGCCTCAGGGAATGGTACATAGTGATATATTTCAGGTATTCTGCAGTTGTGACTGTGGGGTATTTTGAGCATATGTATTACTACACCATTTCTGACATGCAAGTAGTGTCTACTTTAACTTATTGACAGTTACCATTACATGGGATTCCCACCTTTCTGCCTACTGTTGGTACATTTCACAGGGAGTCAGTGGGGCACAGTTAACATTTGTTTGCAAATCAGGAACATCCCTGTAAATCGGTCACAGTTGGGAGGTCTGGTCTCTTACCTATTCAAATATGGCAGTGTTTATCCTGCTCTGATAGTGTGTGGGGTTTGCAAGGTGCTACTGTCATATTATTACCTACTAGCATGGCTGTTTCTCTTATCACTAATTTAATACATTTCCACAAGAATTGCCAGTAAAGATACAAGAAACAAGCTTTGTATAATAGCCTTCCTATATTCCCTTTACATTCCGTCCGTCCTATTTCATGATATATTGCTTTCAGCACCAAGTTCTTGTATGTGTCATGGCTTAGTGGTAAGTCATGCAGACTAGTGTTTTTAAGGTCCTGGGTTCGGGACTGACAGAGGAATTTTGTTTTGCTGCTGAGCAGATTACAGGCCTTGTCATTCAGAGTGACTAAGGCACTTTTAAGCAGTTGTAAGCGGGTTAGCGCTAGTTTGCGCTGTGCTCACGCATGCGAACTGTTGCTTAGCTAAGCGCACACCCACTGACTACTGCTTAAGTGCTTACTCTCGCGCACACCCACGCTAATTTATTTTAAAGAAAAAATGGGGAGATAGTAAAGTGGTGAAAAAGGGGGCACAAAGAGGGTAGGACAGTAGGAAAACAAGCACAGGATTTGTGGGAAGGATGTAGGAAAGGCCCATAGCTGCCCATTTCTTTATCAGCAACAGCTGTGCATGTGTGTAATTTGGTGTGAAATTTGAAACCTTCCACCCGTGAGAGAGGGGTGAGGACAACAAGTTGTACAGCCAATTGTAATTACCAGTTCACACGTCCAGCAGACATGTCTGCAAAATGGGCAGCTATGTATGGGGCGTAATTTTTTTATGGGAACAGAGTGCCCTTTTTTATTTTTTTTTTCAGGTGAGAGTGGAATGTGAGGTACAGGAAGTAGGTATATTTGGGGAGGTAGGTTGGGGAGGTTAACAGACAAGATGCATACAGGGGCAGAGTATGACGTGGGGGGAAACAATTGACAGGGATGGATGTTTGGATGGCAACAGTGGAACTGAGATCACCACCCATGGGCAGTTACCACTGCACCTGCACTGCCCAGGACGGGGCTGTGCTGGGGGCTGTATAGGAATGGCAGGCACACCCGTGAGTTGCGCCACCCGTGCCTCAAGCTGACGTAGGGGTTCAAGCACAGAATGCCTGATCTCGCTACGCACCACAGACCGGACACTTTGGAGGGTGAGTGGATGTTCTCTGGCCTCGCTTGCAGATGGGGGACGAGCCCCATCCCCTGCAGCGCTTCCACCCGAAGGTGACACAGGGCCACTGGAGGAGGTTCTGGCCTGGGCACTAGTGCCAGGTGCACTCGCCAGCTGAGGTGGGTCCGCTGGAACCCACCTTCCCTCTTGTCCTATGTTTAGCAGTAGTTTATGACATTTTAGGTTAGTAACACCACCATTCAAAATTAGTTGTAACAGTATGCATCAGTATTCCCATTAACCAAACACCCATGAATTCCAAACATTGAACAGCAAGCATAACACATGCATATTTAGAACAGCAGTACACAATCCAACAGCATGCAGGGTTGATTGATGGCAACAGGCCATCAGGTTTGGATATGTGAACAGGGCACATGCATCAACATACATGCAGATATGTATGAACCAACAGGACAAATGTCCATGGGAATTAATTGTGAATACACATACCTAGTTTGGTGTGGAATGGCATTATTTGTGAAATAGGGTAGGGTGAAGAAATATTACATTAACAATTTAAACTACCTATACATATGCTGTACATTTCTAGTAGCTGCAGATATATATACCCTACATGTCTTAGTACAGTTTCCTATATGTAACCTTGGGAATGTTACTGCTACATTAATATACATTCCATTTTTATTCATACATGTTCATATCTGGCTGTGTTCAGGTATAGCATCCTGCTACATTTGATTTATATGGCTGTAGACAACTGTGGATGTTCAGTATTTCATACAACCATACTATCTCCATATTGCAAGGGTACAGCAACATATCCAAATTGTGGGACAGACACATTCCAGGTTCAGTACTTTCTTAAACCCATTTCACTCTTTGGTTGTGGCTATCTCATTCATTTCATAATGTACTGACTGCAGTATAACTATTCCAGACTTATTACAGCTTTCTTGGTCTATTCATACCTCTTTCTCACACTCTCACTTGTTTTTTTACAATTCATGATGGTACTGAATTCTAGGCGTTAACATTTCTTACTTGTTACAACAATCCTTTCCAACAGACTCACTTATTTCATATGGCAGATTTTAAGAGGTATTTGACACATGTCTATTCTGTGTAGATTGTTCACCAGTGTTTTTCAGGCTGAAGCTGTTATCTGATATTACAATACAGGTGAAAAATCTCTATTTGACACTTATTTAATGTTTATTTCTGGATTACAGGCTGCAGCACTTATCTAATCATACAGTACTAGCAGAATCTTTCTTCTAGGCTTATTTGAACTTTATTAATATGTGACTACAGTGAACTCTCTTACAAGCTGTCTTACTTATATTCTATAACAATTCCATCAAAATAATTACTGACCTGCCTGGTGGCACAAACGCACCAGCCTATCGGCATAGGCTCGACGATTCATAGAACGGACACCTGCAGCTGTGATATAAATGAAGTAATATTGGAACATCTCCATAATATAGGCTAAGATAAATTTCTTACATACTTAATTACATGGATACTTACTTAGTAGTGGGGTGTTGGGCATTTGCCGGGCCTCCTGGATCCAATGATTCAGTTGGTCCTGCTTACGTCTCTTCAGGTCCACATGGTGGTGACGGACCTGTTCACCAGTCCTTGGTATGCCTGTGGCACTGGTGAGATCATGTGCCAACCGATTCCACACCTCTGCTAACCTGGCCCTGCATGAGTTGAGCCTCATGATTGTGGACTAGGAGCCAAACCATATAGTTGGGCTTCTCAACACCCCACCTCTGTACTCTGAAGTGACTGCCCTCTCCTACACCTGCCATCCAGACTGCAAATGGGTTCCACAATCAGTTATGCTGTGTATTCCCACCTATGGGGCTTATATATGCCGGTTTTCCCGCACCTATCTGTGATTGGCCATTTTGTAAGTATCCGCTTAAAAAAATCTGCTTGGTCATGCTTCTATTTCCATTCATTCCTATATATGCTAATACTGCATTTCTCAGTACAACTGTCATGGCTTAGTGGTTTAGTACTTTGACTGTGATACACATTATCCTGGGTTCGAGCCTGGCCATTTTTTTTTTATTTTACTACTGTCTAGACAGGCTAGAAGGTGTCTGTAAAGGCGGTTTTGATACAGCTTGCTCAACGTTGCTAGTCAGTAAGCCAGTTGGCGTGCTTTGCAGCTCAGCGCAAATGGCTTACACTGGTTAACGTGTTATTTGGCTATGAGCACGCATATTACGCAGTGTGAAGCATTGCTCTGCTACAGGCACACATTTTACGCGTGATAAAGCGCTGCTAAACTCCGGGCACTCATATTACACCTGTTAAACTGCTGCTCACCTGCGGGCAGTCATACTCTGCTTGTTAGACCGCTGCTCAGCTATGGGCACTTATAAATATTTTTTATTTTATTGTCAGATTTCTTCAAAAATACATGGCTCATTTCATTACATTTTACTTAAATTATAGTGTTATATATATATATGTCAGGGGATTATTTCATGCTTATTTCACTAAAAATAGAAAATTATGTTGTTGGGGCTCGAACCATGACTACCTCCTCTTTGGCCAACGTCTCTACTGCTACGCTATTGCTACTTGGCTTAATTTGCATATTTAGATCTTATATGCTTTTCAATGACTGCTAACTGTGGCTGAGCGGAGGGCACACCCGCGCAAACAAGTGCAACTACGGGCAAAGATTTTTGAAATTATAAAAAAATAAAATTAAACTGTTATTTTTACGTTTTACATTACAGTTGGGTTTATAGTCTGTGGGGGCATGTGTGGTGGTGTGTTTCTTGACATTTCCGCAGACTCGCTCGTGGGAGTTTACTTTCAGGACTCTGACTCTTCTGGGGGTGTGTCCCTTTGCAGAACTCGCCATGTGGACATGCCCCCTTCTTTCCTACACAGACTGTGTTAGCCTAGGGTGTGATTCAGCATGTCCTCATGAATATGCATGGCATGCTGATGTCACACCGTTTAACTGCAGCCTCCGTTTAAGACATATTAACTCTTACACGGAGGTTTTGTGAATCCTACCCAATAACTATTTCGCATCACTTGCCAATAACTAAACCCAGAATAATGAAATGAAAATGAGACACTTGTTTTCCCACCTATATATTAGAATGAGAGGAATTTAAGGAATTGGGTAGTGGTTATTCACAAGTTACTAGAGAAGATAGAAACATTTTTTGAGAATACAGCTAGGGAGTGGGATAAAATTGAATTATACTTTAAAAATAGGGTGGAAATAAAGAGATGGTTAAGAATTATTTAGAGGGACTAACACAACGCTAAAGAGAAAATGAGGGACTACCTCAGTAATATATACGAGTTTACAAAGATTGCTGTTGAGCAACTGGATGTTCGTGTTTCACTGTTGCAGTCATCACATTTAGGTTATCTGCTTGCAGTAGCCCTCAGTCTGCCTGATTATCAAAGTTTTAGGTCCTGCATTGGTTGCTGTCTCATCTTCCGTGACGTCAGGGGTATATAGCATGCAGCCGACGCCATTACATCATTCTTTCTTGCCGTGCGGTGCCCGAAGCAGAACCATTTCGCAAGTGCCGGTCGGCAGACTCCTGAAATTTTCGTTTTCAAGTTTCAGAACCAAAGTCTTGAAATAAAGCTAAGTACCCCGTTGGGGAAACTTTTTCTTGCTCTGAACCGATGTCGGTAGAAGTCAATAATTGTATTACTTGTGGAAAGCAAATACCTCAAAGATTTTCATTTGTACTGTATTCCTTGCCTAGGCCCTGACCACGATGTACCTCGCTGTCTGTTTTGTGCCTTATTTAAGCAATGTACTATTCGTCGCCTGTATATTTTCACTTCTAAATATTTTGGTACTCTGTTCAATTATCCAGATATCTTTGGTAAGCCATCAGACTACTGACATTCTGAAAAAAATGCAAAGATAGACAGGCTGCCTAGGTCCAAAGCTGCCGATGACGCTTCTCCCAAGCCAGTTGTCAGTGAGGCGCTTTCGCAGCCCCTGATACCTGCCACTTCAGATTCGCAGGCGTGTACTGAGACCCATTCGGAGTCTGGTATGCCGTGAGATGTTTCAACTGTGGATGTCTCTACCTTGGATGGGTCCAGAGCCGCTGTGCAGGCACTGGCTTCTGAGGGTGTATTCAGGCCTACTAACTTGCATATTAAACCGACGCCATCTTCTTCAAGGTCTAAAACTCGAACCATGCCTAGAAAACCGCCCAGACCGCATGGTCAAGCCTCTATGCCTAAAAAACAAATAAGAATGGCTGAAGACCCTATTACTTTAATCAGGGGAAGCCGACCTTCCCCCTCTGAGACCTAGAACTGAATTTGCTTATGATACTTCTGACCAGGATTCTGAAATTTGTTTCCTCTGACTAGGATTTACCCTTATGTACTTATGAGGATTTTGATGCAGAGGAGTCTTTTTTTTTTTTCTCCCTCTGCTCCCCCCAGAGAATTTATCTTTTGGTGAAACCTTGCATACTGTTGGGGAGCATTTTCATTGGGAAAGCCAGGATTACTCTGACTCTAAAAAGAGCCTTGGGGATTTCTTACTCCTGCCCCCAGCACAGGCGTTTAGCTATCCCTCCTGTACTAGACATTGTTGATGCCTTTTCGGAATCTAGCTTGGCCGCTGACTCTACCTCCTTCTCCCACAAAACCTGATAGATATTACAGGGTTCCTGACTCTCTCAAGTTCCTTTTTAAACATCCTACTGTGGATCCTGAAACCATTTCACAGGGACCCAAGGGGATTAAGGCTACTACTGCCAAAAAACCTACCCCCTCAGACTCCAGGGCACTGGATAGATGGGGTAGGAGGGTATACACTTCTGCAACCTTGGCCATTAGGGCCTTAAATTGCCAGTTTAATATGTTTAAGTATCAGCAGCATATTATTGGATTGCTTAAACAGAACATGTTGATTCCTCATTGTGCTGAAAACAAGGATTTACAGGATTTAATGCATTCTGCTGGACAGGTTGGAAAACATATTTTGCAATGTAGTTGATTCTCTTGAGGCATCTTGCAGGGCTGCTGTCACTGGGACCTGTACTTAGAAGGCATGCTTGGCTTAAGGAGCAGTCATTGCCAGATCATGTTAAAGCTAAATTGCTGGATGTTCCCTTAAATCAGGACCGCCTGTTTGGCAACAAAGCAGAAGTTCTTAAAAAGATGGAGGAAAAAGCTAAATCTATGCAAACTGTTAGATTTCTTACAAGTACAGCCTCCAAGATTTAGTAGGCATTGGCCCTCTAAGAATTGGTCCTTTCTTGCCTCTTCCAGGCCTTCGTAGTCCAAACCCAGAACCAGCAGAACACCCAGGCTTCAGTCCCAGGGTACATACAGGACTAAGCAGTGGGGGGCCCCCCACTTCCAAATCAAGGAGTAGCAAGACTCCCCCCTATGGTAAACTGTCTCAATGACTTAATTGTAAAACTTCCAAGCACTTCTCAACTGACTGCTCCTTTAGGGGAAAAGATTGCTCTGCAGGCAAAATACTGGGAACTCATTACCAAGGGCAAATGGGTTTTAAATATAGTTTGCCAAGGATATAGATTTCACTTCCACACGTTACCATCCCCAAACGGTTGGCCAGATCTACCCCCAAATCAGTGGGCAGAAGATCAAAAGCAAGTACTCTAAGCATAAAGGCTATTCAAACTGTACCAGAAGAGGAAAAGGGACAAGGTTTCTACTAAAGACTTTTCCTGGTACCCAGAAGAGACAACTCATGGCTTCCTGTCCTGGACCTTTCTACCTTAAACACCTTTTTGGTGATTCCTAAATTCGAGATGCGAACGCTTCACCGGTTGCTTCCTATGCTAGGAAAGGATGCCTGGTTGGCAACACTAGATTTAAAGGAAGCCTACCTGCACATCCCAATCAGGGAATTTTTCCAGAATATACCTACGCTTCAAAGCAGGCTACATGCACTATCAGTTCTTTGCACTGCCCTTTGGCTTATCTACTACGCCCAGGGTATTCACAAAGTGCCTATCTCCAGTCATTGCATTTTGCAGGCAAAGAAATATTCAAATATACCCATACCTGGACGATTGTCTAATTCAGGCAGAAAGCCAGGACATGCTTCTGAATCATCTGGCATTTTTACAAAAGATGTTAACTTGTCTGGGGGTACACTATAAACGAAAAGAAATCACATCTGGTACCCTGTCAAATTATATTCCTGGGAGCAAGCTTGAACACAACTTCCCAGATGGCTTTCCTCACACCACAGAAACAAATTCATTTGACAACTTACTAGTGGCCACAAAAACCTTACTGTCTGCAAGGCAAATACTGCAAGCCTTGGGGTTCATGCCCTCGTGCATTCTACTAATTCCATATGCAAGACTGCATATGAGGAAACTACAATGGTATCTAAAATTGCCTATGGTGTCAACATTCTAAGGATCTAGAAGCAATAATTCCTATCATACATTGCCTGTGGTTAGAATTCCTTTGGTGGGCAGAGGCTTGCCACCAAAACAAGGGACTACCATTCACTCTACCCCCTGCCACCCAAACCCTAACAGACACATCAGACTATGCATGGGGGGGAGCTCATGTGAAGTACATTTAGGGCAAATGGAACCCAAGTCAAATGCACCTGCATATCAATCAAAAAGGACCATATTCTTCCAGGACAGTTAATGGTAAAGACAGACAGCACCACTGTTATGTGGTGCATAAACAAGCAGGGGGGGGTACACATTCTTACCCCCTCTGTGGACTAGCCATGGCTCTCTGGAACACAGCCTTGAGCTCCCAAGTGCATGTATATGCTCAATTCCTGCTAGGCGAACTGAATATACTGGAGACATACTAATCAGAAATCTCATGGACCCACATGAGTGGAAACTGAAACCAAAGAATTTCAACATGTTGATCAAGAAATGGAGCCCAGATATGGACCTGTTTGCCTCTCCCAGAACTACCAGTTGGACAAATTCTGCACAAGGACTCCCCACAAACAAGCTTGGAAAGTGGATGCTCTGCCCTTCAGCTGGAAAAATCTATCGGTTTATGCCTTTCCTCCTGCGCGCCTCCTCTCCAAAGTACTACTAAAGATCAGGACAAACCAAAGATGATACTGATTGCACCAGACTGGCAGCATCAACACTGGTGTGTACCCCCTCTTGCGCAGTACGTCACAGCTAGCCCCATGGCACCTGCCTCCAGACCCCTACCCTGCTGTCACAGCAGGAGAGCCAGATTCTGCACCCCCAGCTTTAAACCCTGAACCTGGCAGCCTGGCTAATTACCTAATCTCTCCATTGCCATTTCTCAGTAAACAATTGTTGGATGCAATTTTGGAAGCATGTAGGCCTAGTACTAGAAAATCTCATGCTGAAAAATGGAAAAGATTCTATGCCTGGAACCAAACTCAAGGGATGGCCACAGCAGCGCCTAATTTACCTCAGATTCTTCAATACTTAACCGAGATGCTTCACAAGGACTTTTATTTGGACAGGACTAAACCTCAAAGGAAATCTGAACAACTGATGGTGGCATTTGCTGCAGGGGTAGAGGGGAAGGCTATTTCAAAGCAAATCATTTCTAAATGGATAGGCCATTGCATTCATTTCTGCTATAAGCACCATGGAATCCCACAGGGGATTAGACCCCATTCAACCAGGGCTGCATCTACCTCTACAGTCTTTCTCAGAGGTGTCCCTACCAGAGACATCCTAGAAGTTGCTACCTGGAGTTCTGTATGTACTTTCACCAAGCATTACCATTTGCCAATTTTCTCTAAATCCAGAGCTGGCTTTGCCACTGCAGTCTTGTAGGGCCTTGTAGCTGGTCCTAATGCTATCTAAATTCCTCTTCCCATCCTTAGCTTTGGGACTCTAGACAAATGTGATGACTGCAACAGTGAAACATGAACATAGTACAGTTGTGTACACTTACCATAAATGTAGATGTTCGAGTGTAGTCACTGTTGCAGTCCTGGTTACCCTCCCTCCATCCCCCTAACTTTGACTATTATCTCTGATGTCCTTCAAGAATGCAAATGCAGTCATAACATGTGGGTTGTCCTGCCTCAGGCAGCCCTCGGTCGGCCGGATTCCAAAGTCTGGGTCCGACGTCGGCTGATGTCGCATTTCTCTCCAACGTCAGAGCGGCTGGAGTACATAAGCATCAGCCGACGCCATTTTCTTCAGTCTTTCTTGCCGCACGGTGCCCGAAGCAGAAGCAGTTCGCAAGTGCCGGTCGGTCAGCTCCTGTATTCTACGATACCGAAGTCATCAAAAAAGCTAAGTACCCTGTTGGGGACCTTTTCTTGCCTCAGCCGATGTCAGAAATTACTGAAAAAGTTAACAATTGTCTTTTTTGTGGTAAACAAATACCTCACTCTTACTGCCTCCCTTGCCTGGGCCCAGACCACGACGTCTCGGCCTGTGTAGCCTGTGCTCGCTTCAACAAGCGCACTCTCAAGTGCCGGGCAGGGTTCGCTGAAGATTTTTTCGGCGATAAATTTGCTTACACCATGCCGTCGGATCTTCCGACATCGCAAACTCCCAAAAAGCGAAAAGACCGGGACCGACATCCTCGGCCCACGTCTACCACCGACTCCACGCCAAAACCTAGTGCGAGTGCTCCGGTTCCCTCTGAGACGGTCTCTCCACCGCTCCGAACCGAAGTCACCGCATTACCGACGACTCCGATTCCAGACATTACTCCGCCAGTTATAGACTTTCCTCCGGATACCGAAACCGAGGAAATGCCCGAGACCATTGCTGTAGACAAGGTCACTCCTGCACGTGGAGCTGCCAGGCCTCCTATGGCCATGTCTATTAAGGCCTACACTAGGGCTAAGGCAGCCAGCAAAACAAAGCATATTACTTCTAAATCCTTACCTCAGCCGACTCCGGAGACACAAATTATGTCCATGGCTGCTGATTTAATTTCCATGATTAGAGGTTCACAGGCCCATCCTGAGAGAGCATCCCAGCCTCCTCCTGATAAAAGGCCCCGGGTTGAACCCTCTGACCCTACTCCTTCAGATGAAGACTGAGGGCTCTGTCCACTCTGATAGCCAGGAAGAGCTCTTCCAGACCTATGAGGACTCGGATGCAGAAGATTCCATCCTTTCGGCCTCCCCTCCTGAGGATATTTCTTTTGGGGAAGTTCTGCACACCATGAGGGAACATTTCAAGTGGCAGGGTCAGGAATATTCTGATTCTAGGAAACGCCTTAGGACTTTCCTTAAGAAGCCTCAGCACAGGCCCTTAGCTATTCCTCCTGTACTTGATGTTCTGGATGATTTGTATTCTGACTCTAGTGCTACCCCCGATTCTCTTCCTCCTGCTCCAGCCAAGCCAGACAGGTATTACAGGGTCCCAGAAACTCATTCCCATATATTCAGGGCCCATACTGCTGATTTGGAAACTATTTCACAGGGGCCTAAAGGAGTTTCAGCCTCCACCTCAAAAAATCCTTTGCCTCCAACAGGGAAGCAAGGTCATTAGAGAGATGGGGCAAAAAGGTTTACACATCCACTACCTTATCTATGAGAGCTTTAAATTGCCTTTTTCATATGTTACAATATCGGGATTATCTCTTAGAAGATTTACAAAAAACATTAGCTTCTCCTGATCCTTTAGACAGGAAGACTTTGCAGGAAGCTGTACATAACACTCAGCAAGTACACTTCCTGCAGTGTGGATATGATGCACTGGAAGCTTCATGAAGGGCAGCTATGACAGGGGCAGTGATTCGTAGACATGCTTGGTTAAAAGATCAACCTCTACCAGATCATGTAAAAGCAAAACTTCTGGATGCACCTTTGGAAAAGAACAAGCTTTTTGGTGCAAATGCTAAGGATGTGTTAAAGACCATCGAAGAAAAAGCAAAATCAGTTCAGACTGTGAAAGATTTCCTCCAGGTTCAACCCCCCAGATTCAGTAGGAATTGGCCTTCAAAAAACTGGTCCTTTCCTAATCCAGAAAAGTTTCAAAGGGGTAAGAAGAGACGTGGCCGAGGAAGAGGCCAATACAGAGGCCCTTACAGGGGACGACAATGGCAGCCAGGAAACCAAAGAAGTGACGCAGGGGTTTCACCTGCCCAACAACCACAAACTCAATGACTTTCCTCTACTACCGCCTACCAGGGAACAACTAGAAGCTCCCTTGGGCGGGAAATTATCTCTGTTTGCAGAAAGCTGGCACAGACTGACAAAGGACAAATGGATTTTGGACATTATAGACCGAGGGTACAGGTTTCATTTTCATACCTTACCAAGAAAACAAGGCATGCCAAACCTACCACAAAATCAAAGGGCAGAGGCTATCAAGCAAATTCGAATGAAAGCAATAGAAAGAGTTCCACAACAAGAACAGGGGTTTTACTCAAGACTTCCTTGTTCCAAGAAAAGAATCTCAATGGAGACCAATACTGGACTTGTCCGCATTAAACACCTTTCTCATAGTACCAAAGTTCAAAATGCTGACTCTACAGCAACTCCTTCCCATGCTGGGCAAGGAGTCGTGGCTGATTACTCTGGACCTCAAGGAGGCATACCTGGATGTCCCTATCAGACACAGCTGCAGAAGATACCTCAGATTTCTTGCAGGGCCAGAGCATTATCAATTCTCAGCATTGCCATTTGGCTTATCTACTGCGCCCAGAGTATTTACAAAATGCCTGGCTTCAGTAATTGCTCATTGCAGGCTCCAGGGTATACAAATTTACCCGCCCCTGGACGACTGCCTCATACAAGCGGACGACAAATTGATGTTGACAAAAAACCTGGATTATGTTATACGATTACTTCAAGCTCTGGGATACACAGTCAACTTCCAAAAGTCAAGACTGCAGCCATCCCAGCAAATAATCTTCTTAGGAGCCAAACTAGACACAGCCTCTCAGATGGCTTACCTGACAGAAGACAAGCAAGAGAAGTTAACTCATTACTTCAAAGGTTTAGCAAAACTCACCCAGATGACTGCAAGGAGATTCCTACAGGCCCAGGGTTACATGGCATCCTGCATTCTACTGGTTCCATTAGCAAAACTACACATGAGAAAGCTTCAATGGTACCTAAAAAGCATTTGGTCTCAACACAGCAACAACTTGAGACAATCATACCACTCATTCCATGCCTACAAAAGGAATTCCTATGGTGGGCCTCTGTGAGCCAGGAAAACACAGGTATGTCATTCAAAAAACCACAGATAACACAGACCATGACTACAGACGCCTCAGACCTTGGATGGGGGGGCGCACATGGAAGGCAGGTGTATACAAGAACAATGGTCTCCAAAGGAAACACATCTGCATATAAACCAAAAGGAAATGCTGGCAGTAATGCATGCCATCGAGGCTTTTCAACACCAACTCCAGCAAGGCCATTTAATGATACGGACAGACAACACCACTGTGATGTGGTACATAAACAAGCAGGGGGGGCACCCACTCTTACCCCCATTTGCAGACTGACAATGCAGCTTTGGGAGAAATCACTGAGCCTAAACATCCAGTTACAATCCCAGTTTGTTCCAGGAAAAGACGATGTGTTGGCGGACAGCCTAAGCAGGAATTTCACAGATCCACACGAGTGGAGGTTACATCCGAAGGCCTTCAGACAACTCACTTCGACATGGAGCAAGCCAGAAGTGGACCTGTTTGCCTCTCACCTCAACCATCTTCTACCAAAATTTTGCACAAGGACATACCATCCAAAAGCTTGGAAAATAGATGCCCTCTCATTCAACTGGAACTCCCTAGCAATCTATGCATTCCCACCTCTGCCACTGATGACCTCAGTATTACTAAAGATCAAAGCAGAGAAGCCCAAGGGAATCATAATAGCTCCGGCTTGGCCAAGACAACACTGGTACCCACTACTACGGAGCATATGTCACACCAGGAGGTGGGCCCTCCCTCAGTGGCCTCTACTTTTGACTCAACACAATTTCGAAACACTGCATCCAAACCTTCAGACACTGCAGCTAACAGCCTGGGAGATCCCATAAATAACTTCAGCTTATCTCTCTCCAAGGAAGTTCAGCGGATACTAACAGAGGCTCAAGACCATCCACCAGAAAGGTTTACTTAGCAAAGTGGAAAAGATTCAGCAATTGGAATACCAGCAAGGGACATGATGCATCATTGTTGAACATCCCACTTATCTTGGAATATTTGGCAGATATGTTAAAGAACGGCCTCTCATATTCTTCCATAAAGATACATGCATCTGCTATTTCAGCTAGATACAACACTGATCCTCCTGCTTTCTCTCACCCCTTACTAAGACAATTCCTCAGGGGAATCAAGAACATTAAGCCACCAAGAAAGGCCCCAGTGCCAGCCTGGGACCTCAATTTTGTCTTAGAAAAACTGACTCTACCTCCTTTTGAGCCAGCAGCTTCAGTTGACTTGCAATTTCTCTCATGGAAGACAGCTTTCCTGTTGGCAATTACCTCAGCAAGAAGGGTTTCGGAGCTACAGGCCCTAATGGTAATACCACCCTTTATTATTTTCCACAGAGACAGGGTTTCATTAAGGACCAACCCTACTTTTATGCCTAAGGTGGTATCTAGGGTTTCTCTAAATCAAGCCATTCATCTGCCTGCTTTCTTCCCCAATCCTGAGAATAAGGGGGAAAGACTTTTGCATACCTTGGACATTCACAGACAACTTCGATACTACCTGGACAGAACCAAGGCCAGTAGGAAGTCTGAACACCTTTTTGTAGCTTAGCCCCTGCAGTCCAAGGAAAAGCAATTTCAAAATGGACTATTTCTAAATGGATTGGACATTGCATCAGATTCTGTTATGGAAAGACTGTTCCAGCCAATGTCAGACCACATTCCACCAGAGCTACAGCCACCTCTACAGCATTTTTAAGAGGGGTGCCTACCAAGGACATTCTAGAAGCTGCTACATGGAGCTCCGTGCATACATTCTCCAAACACTACAATCTCCCTCTATATTCCAGATCCAGAGCAGGCTTTGCTTCGGCAGTCCTGCAGGGTTTGATTGCCACACCATCTCTTTCCTAGAGCATTACCTCCTCCCCCAGCTAAGCTATGGTATTCTACCCACATGTTATGACTGCAGTTGCATTCTTGAAGGACATAGTACAGTTTTGTACCTACCATAAATGTAGATGTCTGATAGACATGCAACTGCAGTCAGATTTTCCCTCCCTCCATACCCCTCTATGCCTAGGGTCCACTCCTATCCCTGTTACTCTTAGCTGGGGATATCTGTTATGGTGTATTTGTTTTATTGCTCATTTATTTGTTTGGAATCCTGTTTTTGTCTTCCAATTTGATTACAGCCTTCCTTGGAGGGCACCTGGCATCTGGGGCAAGAAACACTGAAGAAAATGGCGTCGGCTGATGCTTATGTACTCCAGCAGCTCTGACGTCGGAGAGAAATGCGACATCAGCCGACGTCGGACCCAGACTTTGCAATCCGGCCGACCGAGGGCTGCCTGAGGCAGGACAACCCACATGTTATGACTGCAGTTGCATGTCTATCGGACATCTACATTTATGGTAGGTACAAAACTGTACTTTTTCCTTTACTATTCTTAAAAGGTTATTGGTGTATTTGCTTTCTTGTTGGAGGTGTAACCTTGTGTGTGTGTGTGTGTGTGTGTGTGTATATATATATATATATATATATATATATATATATATATGTATGTATGTATAAAATGTATGCGCTCCTCATTAGGGGGCACCTGACATCTGGGGCAAGAAACTGATGTGGCGTTGGCTGCATGCTTTATATCCCTGACTACCTGACGTCACGGAAGATGAAACAGCAACTGACGCAGGACCTAAGACTGATAATCAGGCCGACTAAGGGCTAATTCAAGCAGATAACCCAAATATGATGACTGCAACAGTGAATTCACTCTAACATCTACATTTATGGTAAGTATGCACAGCTGTACTTTTTTGATAACTCCAGAGCACAAAAACCTTTAGCACAACTTTGGCAACAAAGTAAAAAGGGTTGTCACTAAGCTTAGGGAGCCCATAACAAGGAAGATAACTGGATCCTGTAGAAGTACTAGAAATATTTCTGAAATTTTATGAAAGTCTGTATAAAGCAGAGAAATATGGAAATAAAGAAAAGTTACAAATGGAAATGTTTATGGAAGAATTAAATACATGTGTAGAGGTAGATGAGGCTAAATTACTAACATGATAGGAAAAGAGATAAAAATGATGTATAAACAATCCACAAGAAAGTCCTCGGGGAATAGTTGTTCCTGTGGAAGCTAGGAAGGAAAAAAACAAAACATCTGGAAGGTTTTGTTTAAGAGAAGCGCCAACTTCCTGAAAGAAAACTTTTGTGGTTGTAATACTTGGAGGGTAAAGACCCATCAGATGCAGCTCTATACAGGCCCATTTCAATCTTAAACCATGATTACAAAGTGTTGGTCTATAACGGCTAAAAGAATGGCAGGGGTTTGGCAAAACTGATATGGGTCAGTGTTTTTGTGGAAGAGAGGTAAAGATTTGACAACAGTAACAACATTGATGATCCAGAGGGAAGCAGAATGGAAGAAAGTAGTTGGTGGGTCTTTATGCAGGGAAAGCATTTGACAGAGTAACCTGGGAGTTTGAGCATGGCAATGGAAACATTTGCATTCCTTGATAAAAATTAAAAGGTTGATAGGTGGATATGAGGGATTGGAGGTAAAAATTAAAGCGAGTAGGATGTTCGTGTTTCACTTTTGCAGTCATCACATTTAAGTTATCCCTACCAGGGTAGCCCGAATACCAGAGGCTTAGTATTTCTGCGTCGATTGCAGTCTCTTCAGGACTGACGTCAGGTCATCAGTAGTATAAAGTAAGGCAGCTGATGCCATTAGATCAGTCTTTCTTGCTGAAAAGCCAGAAGCAGGTTCGCAGAAGTGCCAGTTGACTGCTACCTGTGTGTTCATTTTTTGAATTGAAGCTGAAGTCTTCTAAAGCCAAGTACCCCATTGGGGATCCTTTTTTCTTGCTCTAACTGATGTACGAAAAAGTTAATTGTCTTTCCTGTGGAAAGCAAATATCACACAGAGACTTTCATTCTTACTGCATCCCTTGCTTAGGCCCAGACCACTACGTCTCTTGGTGCCATGTTTGTGCTTTGTTCAATGCCAGGCCCTTATTGTAGCTAGATATTTTTGCTCTCAGCCCTCTAATTCCAATATGGCTTCGGTAAGCCATCCGACAGCCGATCTTCCGAAAAAACACAAGGATAAAGACAGGCCGCACAGCTCCATACCTTCCAACGACTCTTCCGTTAAGCTAATAGTCAGTTCTCTGGTCCTCAGTGAGTTGCTTTCGCAGCCCCTGATGCTAGCTTCTGTGGATTCGCAGGCTGCTACAGAGACCCTTTTGGAGTTCAGTATGCCACAAAATTCTTCCGACTAAGGATCCTGCGGATGTCTCTACCTTGGATTGGTCCGGAGCCGCTGAGCAGGCACCGGCTTCTGAGGAAGTATTTCGCAGTACCGTTTCTCGACACAGACCAACTTCTATCATGCCTACTATTCTTTCAAAAACTACTGAGTTTCTAAGGCCCAGGGTATGAACCATACCCAAGAAACCGATGACACAATCTCAGGCACCTGCTTCCTTGCCTCAGTCTTAAATGCTTAAAATGGCGGAAGACATTATGCTGATCAGTGGAAGGCAAGCTACCCCTTCCAAAAGAAAGAGATGTGTCCCAGTAGTTTTTTCGGAACAGGAGTCCAATGACACTGACGCATCTGAATATGAAGACATGCAACCCCCTCTGCTTATGAGGATTCTGCATCCTTCTGCTTATGAGGATTCTGATGCAGAGGATTCCATTCCTTCAGCCTCTCTGCCCGAGGACTTTTCCTTTGGGGAAACCCTTCATATCTTAAGGGGGCATTTCCAATGGGAATGTCAGGACTACCCTCCATCTAAAGAGCGACTCAGAGAATTCTTAGATCTTCCACAGCACAGACCCCTGGCCATTCCCCCAATCCTGGATATTGTGGATGATGTTTTCCTGGAATCCAGTTTGACTCCTGACACTCTTCCTCCTGCACCCAGAAAACCTGACTGGTATTGGAGTCCCTGACTCTCTCAGATTTCTTTTCAAAAATCCTACTGCTGATCCTGAGGTAATTTCTCAAGGGCCTAAAGGAATTAAAGCAACCTCTGCTAAGAATCTCATAACATATGGATTCCCAAGCACTAGACAGTTGGGGTAAATCCCATAACATATGGATTCCCAAGCACTAGACAGTTGGGGTAAAAAAGTATACATTTCTGCTACTCTTGGTATCCAAGCACTAAATTGCTAGTTTCATATGCTACATTTCCACAGCTTACCATGGAACTCAGTGTCTTCCTTTCCTGCTTGTGCAGAATCTAAAGCATTACAAGAGTTAATGCATTCTGCAAATCAAGTGACCAAGTACACCTCACACTGTGGTTTTGATGCCCTAGCAGCTTCTTGCAGGGCAGCAGTCTCTGGTTCTTTCATTAGAAGGCATGTATGGCTTAAGAAATAGCCTTTGCCCAGATCATGTTAAATCTAAATTATTGGATGCACCCTTGCACAAATACAACTTATTTGGCACTTATGCAGAGGAGGTCTTAAAAAGATGGAAGAAAAAGCTACGTCTGTATAGACAGGTAAAGATTTCATACAGGTTCAGCAGGTCTTGCCCTTCCAAGCTCTGGTCCTTTCCTGCTCCCACCAGGTCAGTTCAGCCCAGACCCAACCCCCCCCCCCTCCAGACAGCAGCCAGAGGGAATGCAGAGATCAAAGCAGTGGAGTTCCTCCACTTCAAAACCAGGGAGTTCCAAGCCACTCCCTCATGGTAAGAACTCACAATGACTCTCCTCCCCCACCACCTCCCTCTGCCCACCTGTACTTACCCCTAGGAGGAAAACTCTGCTTTCATGCAAGCACCTGGGCCACCATTACCAATGACCGCTGGATCCTCAACTTTGTATCCCAGGGATACAAATTTTCTTTCTACACTCTGCCAACCCCAAAAAGGTTCCCAGATCTAAACCCACACCAGTGGTCAGAGGCGAAAAAGCAAGTCATTTTCCTGCTCTCTGAGGGCAATAGAGCACGTTAAGCCAGGGAATCTACTCCAGACTTTTTCTGGTACCCAGAAAAGAGGGTACTTGGTGCCCCATCCTCTCTCCATCCATTCTAAACACCTTCCTGATGATGCCAAAATTCAAAATGCTCAACTTCCAGCAACTGCTAACCATGCTCTCCAAGGATGCTTGGCTAGCCACCCTAGACCAAAAAGAGGCTTGCCTCCACATTTCTATTAGGGAATCATGCAGGAAATAGCTACGTTTCAAGCAAGATCTTTGCACATTGTTCTCTGCGCTTCCTTTTGGCTTATCTGCTGCTCCCAGAGTTTTCACAAAATGTCTGGCTCCCACCATTGCCTTTTTCAGACAAAGGAATATCCAAATTTACCCATGCTTAGACGACTGCCTAATTCAAGCACCTCGCCATTGTAAAGTTCCTCCTGACCTTCCTAGAGTACACTCACTGAAAAGAAATCCAAATTAGTACCCACCCAAAGGATTATATTCCTGGGAGCTAGCCTGGACACAGCATCCCAGATGGCATTCCTTACACTAAAAAAGCAAACTTGCCTGACAGCCTACTTCTCTCAACTAGCCACCAGACCTCCGTTATCTGCAAGGAATATCCTGCAAGCTCTGGGGTTCATGGCATCTTGCATTCTACTCATTCCATATGCCAGACTGCATATGAGGAAACTTCAGTGGTACCTAAAAAACCTTTGGTGTCAACACTCTCAAGACCTGGAAACTCTTATAGCAATGATACCTTGCCTAAGGAAAGAGTTTCTTTGGTGGGCAGCAGCATGCTCACACAACAAGGGACTACCTTTCTCACCATAGACTCATCAGACTATGCCTGGGGTGCACACCTGGATGGCAGGTGCATACAGGGCCAGTGGAGCCCACAGCACATCAACCAAAAAGATGTTAGCTGTCCAGCACACATTGACGGCTCTCAGGCCCCTTCTCTCCCCAGGGGCTCTCCTGATCAAAACAGACACCACTGTGATGTGGTGTATATCAACAGGCAGGAAGGGACTCGCTCCTATCCCCTATGCAGGCTGGCTATGACCATTTGGCACACAGCCTCTGCCATGCAACTCCACCCATTAGCACAATTCCTGCCAGGTTCTCTAAACTCTCTGGCAGACATCTTAAGCAGAAATCTTCTGGACCTACATGAGTGGCAGCTAGACAAAAGAACCTTCACCCTAATCAGAAATGGGTCACCCCGAAGGTCGACCTCTGTCTTCCAAACCAACAATCAGCTCATTAAGTTATGCACCTGGGTGCATCACTGCATGTCTTGGAAAGTGGGTGCCCTCTCCTTCCCCTGGGTCAAGCTATCGGTCTATGCATTTCCTGCGCTACCTCTCATCACCGGGGTACTGCTCAAAATAAGGGAGGAAAAAACAAGGACGATTCTTATTGCTCCAAACTGTCCTCGCCAGCACTGGTACCCACTGCCACCATGGCATCTCACTCGGACCCCAACCGTCCTGACTCAGAGGGAAGGGGAATTTATGCACCCCCATTTGCAGACCCTCAGTTTGGCAGCGTGGCTTATTCCCTGACCACTGATCAATCTGCCATCCTCCGTAAACAGGTTCTAGATGTTATACGTGAGGCCAGACGCCTTAGCACTGAAAGTCTTATGCTGACAAATGGAAAAGTTTCTGCATGTGGATTCAGGCCAAGGGACACAGCACTCCCTACCTCTCATTCTGGATTGCCTGGCTGACCTGCTACACAGTGGTCTTTCTCTTTCCTCTATTAAAATGCATGCCTCTGCTATCTCTGCTCATTTCCACACCGAGCAGCCCCTTTTCTCACACCCTCTGGTCAAACAATGTCTAAGAGGGGTTAGTAACTTGAGGCCACCCAGAAGAGCACCTACCCCAGCTGGGGACCTTAACGTTGTGTTGGAAAAGCTCACCCTGCCCCCCTTTTAACCAGCATCTTCAGCAGAGTTAAAATTTCTCTCCTGGAAAACAGCTTTTCTTTGGCCATCACTTCAGCCAGAAGAGTCTCCGAGCAACAAGCACCCATGGCTGTGGAGCCCTTCATCTTCCATGCTGACAGGGTTTCCTTCAGGACTAACCCATCCTTCATGCCCAAAGTAGTGTCCAGTATGGCTCTCAACCAACCCATTCATTTGCCCACCTTTTTCCCTAACTCACAAAAGGGGAAAGGATCCTGCACTCTCTAGATGAAGTCTGATCATTTACTGGTTAGTGTTGCTGCAGGGGCAGAGGGCAAATCCATCTCCCAACAAACCATTTCCAACTGGATAGCACACTGCATCCATTTCTGTTACAAGCAACATGGAAAACCTCCCCTAAGGGGGTCAGGGCTCACTCCAGCAGAGCAGCCTCCACCTCTGCAGCTTTCCTCAGAGGAGTCCCCACCAGGGACATCCTGGAGGCTGCCACCTGGACATCTGTTAACACTTTCAGCAAGCATTACCACCTGCCTATCTTCTCCAAATCTAGGGCAGGCTTTGCCACTGCAGTCTTGCAGGGCATCCTCGCTAGCCTCTAGTCTCCTTGACTGCCTCCTCCCTTTTCCTCCACTTTGGGAATCAACCCAAATGTAAAGACTGCAACAGGGAAACACGAAGAACATAGTACAGTTGTGTACACTTACCAAAAATGTAGATGTTCGAGTGTATTCACTGTTGCAGTCCTGGTTTCCCTCCCTCCATCCCGCTCCTCTTTCTCTCTCTCCTTACAAGGAACATTTTGATATTTACTTTCTACTGGTGGGGTTCTTGCACCATAACCTAGCTCCCACTTGGGGGCTTCTGACAGGGCGTGAAAAACTGATGTAATGGCATCGGCTGCCTTAATTTATACTAATGACCTGATGTCAGTCCTGAAGCGACTGCAACTGATGCAGAAATACTAAGCCTCTGGTATTTGTGCTGGCCGAGGGCTACCCTGGCAGGGATAACCCAAATGTGATGACTGCAGCAATTAATACACTCAAACATCTACATTTATGGTAAGTGTACACAACTGTACTTTACTCAAACTGTTACGGGGCCATTCAACTAGATCCATGACAACTTCCTCAGTTTTCCAATCTAGAGCATCTATGCATGATATGTGCTGCAACAACTTGGGCTATTCCCCATATCTTTGTTTACTCATTGCAAACTGGATCTGGTCTCCAGAGGTAGAGCATCATTTGCTTCAGTAGTGTTGAGGAATACCCTTCTGTGAGTCCACCAGGGATCTTAGGCAGCTAGGGACTCTGTCCCATTAGCTGAGAATAGAATGAAAATTGACATCAGTTAAGATGTTATGTACTCACTATAATGTTGCATCTGTGTTAATTTTCATTCTTCAACTCCCCACCCACCAACTCCCATCCTTTGAAGACTCCTGGAAGAATAAGTGGTTAGAGTATTTCACTGTCCTTTATATTGAGCTGCAGATATAGTATTCTCTTAACTGCCCTGGAAATATTTCTCTCTACTAAAAATCAGCAAACAAGATCCGAGGTACTTGGGTTTGATACATTATGAGTAAGGGAGAAACTCGAGAGTTTTTGATTGCCACAAGCTTTAGCCATGGCAAAGTCAGAACCTAGGGATCAGATCCAAACCCATTAGTTGAGGAGGAATGGAAGTGGACAACACAGATGGAACGTTATGGTGAGTAAATAACGTTTTACATTCTCAGAATGACCATGTCTACCAAGCTGGCCACAGAGACATTAGGAAATTGCAAATCCTTGGCAGGACCTGTATTAGGTTGGACTATTGTGGTTTAGGGTATTGGTTTTACTGGGGTCACCTGAGTGGTGTTTAGCGTGAAGGCTGGAGGTTGGCTAGTGCTACAATCTTGGTATTGTATGACACTAGCTGCCCTAATCTTGGCTCCACTCAAAGCCTTGCTGTGTTACAATTTAAAGTCCTAAGTACTAGCTTTATAGGTTTGCTGTTATGCAGGGTACTGCTAAGCACCATTGAGCAGTGAACATCTCTGCAAAAAGGCATCTAATTTATAATGGACAGAAAAAGCTGAAAACCAACTCCCACGCATTGCGATCAATAAACTACTGCACTTTAAGCTCCCTGGAGTGCCTCCATACTCTTAAGGCCAGGTATCCATCTTCAGGTTGATCCTGGAACAACTTAATGTAAAAGCACAGCAAATGTAGCTCTCAAGTGCAGGTTAACACCCAATTAACCCCTAAAAAGACCCCTAGCTGATGAAGCAATTGCACTTTAAGCCTCCCTGTGTGTTTCCCAACTTGGCTTGACCAGGCTACTTTACCACTGCCACTAGAATTGCTGTTCTAGTCTGCTTAATGTAAAAACACACTTTGGCTAGCCAAAAGTGAAAAGGTACCAACTAGCTACAAGTAACTCACTTTAAGCTCCCCAACAGACCAAGCGACTTATATGCTCCCACTAGAATTAGTCAGTCTTAATGTAAAACCACACTTTAGTGAGACTTGTTTCTGATACCTTTTTACTTGAAACGAACAACTAGCTGCAAGTAATTGCAAGGCAATTCAAAGGCAGACAAACCAGCAACGAGGAATACACACTTAAAGGCAATTTCAAAGTACACTAAGACTAGGGGAAGGGTCTTCCTAATTTTGTGTTAATAACTAGTAAGACATGCAAGTGGATAAGACTGGGAGGAGTTTCTAGGGGCAGCTGTGCAGTTGGAGCAGGAAGCTCAAAAGTTTCAAGTATAAAACCAAAACAAGGAGGAGTGTCTGGGAACCAAACTCAGCCCAGCAGAGAAACCAAAAAGCAATGCAGACTGTAAACATGCCATAAATTAATAGCTTTAAAACTTTAAATGAAGAGCAAAAATGCACAAAACTGATTTAAATGGTAAATATGTGCATTTGTAGATGTACTTCTGATTGTAAAAATGTCCAAATGCTTTTATCAAGTTTGCAGCAGTCTCAAGACTTGCACAATTATTTTCTTTTCCACTCTAGGAAAAAATGCAGGTTCTTAACCAGTAAGAGTAGGTATGCGGTTGTAATTACACTAGTTGCGAATGCCTCCCTGCATTATACAGCAAAGGTATTAAACATTAAATCTGCACATCTTTTGCAGAATAAGAATTTAGTATAGATATAAAATGCATGCTGCTGTGAGGAGAGAA
Source organism: Protopterus annectens (assembly GCF_019279795.1). Lineage (NCBI taxonomy): Eukaryota > Metazoa > Chordata > Ceratodontiformes > Protopteridae > Protopterus > Protopterus annectens. The sequence goes on from NC_056729.1 coordinate 784,849,320, forward strand.
TGACCTGTTTTGAAATAGTTTGAAGCACAACCAATGTGTGCAGTTCAAATAGTTTATTACTGGGAAGAGAGAAGATGCATTTGTTGCTGTACACCAATGCAGGAAGCTTGAACCATGTTTAATTTACAAGAATGAATGTTTAGTTTGACTAAAGATGTTTTGTATCAGATTCCTTTTTGCACATAATCTGTGGGTTACTGGGTCCAACTCTGATACAAGAATGGCATCTTAGATTCTTAAGATCCAAAGCTGCACCTCCTATACCTCTAATTCCCTGCCCTCATTGAATCTCCTCAAAGCTGGTTTGCCTCCCATGCATTCAGATGTGGGCAAAGTTCCCACCTTGCAATAAGTGAGGCTTTTAATTTTCTTGTATTTTCCTGTGCCTTTTCTACCTTACCTAGTGCTGTTAGATTTTAGTCTTCTTAGTGGTGTTTTGGAACTTTTTCACTTAGTTTTTGCTGACAATTTTACATTTGCTTTCTTCCTTTTAGCTATATTCTTGACTCTAATTTCCTGCTTGCCAAAAACGGTTTGTATGATCTGGAATAGTCAGATGTTATGTGGTCCTAACTCGCCTACATTCCTTATTCACAGGTTCGGAACCGAGAATCGGCTCCGACTCGGCCAAATTTCTCTAGCACGAAGTCTCTAATTGGCTGAGCTAACCCGGTATTCCAAGATGCACCTTGCCCTAACCCCAGATCTTGTTTGCCGCTCGTAGAGTTAGGACATGGCCTCACTTGGCTGTGGCCAAGTACCCTTTCAAATACTTTTTCTAAGTATTTTAGCAGTCTGCTGTTTTACAAAAGCTATTTTAATAGCTAGTTTTCTCCTTGTGTAAGTTTCATTGTGAGTGTTAGTGAGATTGGCTGTTTGTGGTATCCCTTTGTTTGGCAGGCTAGGCCTGTTTAAGTTAGAGGACCTAGTCCTCTCCTATGTTGTTTTTCTGGTATTAAAACTGTAGTTGGATTTGTTCAGGCCAGGTTAATTCTTCAGCTCTTGGGATCCATGGCCTCCACCATCATGCTGGTATCTCTGGCCAGGTTACACATGCAGATCCTACAGTGGCTCCTGTCGGTTCAGTGGTCCTTTCAGAAGCTTCCTCTTTCCCACCTGATACTTCTCACGGAACTATGCAAACAGGACCCCCTCTGGTGGCTATGCTCCTCCAATCTCGACAGAGGAAGGAGCTTGATTCCTATGTCTTCAGTGGCCATGGTGACCACGGATGCCTCCCAGATGGGGTGGGGGCATTATCTAGGCAGGATGGTCCAAGGCACCTGGCAAGATCACGAGGTACACTTGCACATCAATGTTCTGGAGATGAGAGCGGTGTTTCTGGCGAACGGGGAACGATTGCAATTCACTCTGACAACATGTCCGTAGTGTGGTACCTGAACAAGCAAGGGGAACCAAATCGTATCCCCTCTGCCGAGAGGCCATGCGAGTGTGGCACTGGGCAGTGTCTTCCCAATGGTTTCTGGTGGCAACGCACATTCCGGGGAAGTCCAACGTGATAGTGGACAGGCAAAGCAGAGCTATTCTGATGCCTCACGAGTGGTCCCTGAACAACTGAGTGGTGGTTCAGATCTTCAAAAGGTGGGGTCAGCCTTGCTGAGACCTCTTCGCCAGCCCCCTCAATGCCAAATGCAGCAAGTACTTCACTCTGATTCCCCCCACAGGAGGAGTCACCCAGGGACGCTCTAGCTCACGATTGGCCCCCCGGTCTGGTCTACGGTTTCCCCTCCGTTTCCTCTGTTACCAAGAGTGATACAGAAAGCCATATCCTTGGGAAGCAGGATGATCCTTATTGCTCCACACTGGCCTCGACAAGTATGGTTCCCTTTTCTTCAACGGTACACACTGGACGGTCCGTGGACTCTGGACCCAGTGCCGGACCTCCTGATTCACATGTCAGGACAACTTCATCCATCCCTGCGCACTCTCAGGTTGACAGCCTGGCTGCTCCACTTCCGTCGCTAGTCAGACGACATTCCTTTTCACCTGAAGTGGTGCACATCTTGTCTTATCATAAGTCTTCCACCAGGAAGATTTATTCCAGCAAATGGAGAAGATTCTCTATTTGGGCTCAGGCCCAAGGTTTGGACCCCTTCACAGCCCCAATTCCGTCGGTCTTAGATTTTCTTTTAGCCATGTTGTTCCGTCAGGGCTCCGCACCCACTACCATTAAAGTACAGTTGGCTGCAATTTCCAATTTTCACACATCTTACGAGCCCTCTCTTATGGGCCACAAACTCTGTAAAGCCTTTCGAAAAAGGCGCTTGGTTACTTCGTCCCCGTTTCAGAACCTGTACTGCCATGGGACCTGAACCTTGTGCTACAAGCTATGATGTCACCACCCTTTGAACCGGCTGCCACTTGTGACTTAAAGTTCTTATCTTGGAAGACTGCTTTTCTGATAGCCATTACATCGGCCAAGAGGGTATCAGAACTTCAAGCTTTGTCCATTAACCCCCCATATTTGATCTTTCATAAGGACAGAGTTTCCCTGAGGCTTATCCCTTCCTTCTGAAGGTGTCCTCCACTGTCAATCTCCATCAATCTATTGAGCTACCAGTGTTCTTTCTGAACGTTTCCAATAAAGCAGAGTTCAGGTTTCATCAGTTGGATGTGCACAGCCAACTGAGATTTTATTTGCATAGGACTAAGCATGTTAGGAAATCTGATCAACTGTTTGTGTCCTTTTCAGAAAACAGGGCAGGTTGTCCTATTTCCAAGTGCACAATTTCTAAATGGATCAACGATTGTATTTCATTCATCTACTCGTCAGCAGGCAGAACTTTACTCTTTCCCGTCAAGGCTCATTCCACCAGGGCTATGTCTACATCAGTAGCTTTCCATGCTAGGCTTTCCTTGGATGATATTTGTGCTGCGGCCACTTGGGCCTCTCCCAACACTTTTATTACTCATTACAAGCTGGACGTGGCTTCTAGGGGCCGGGCTACCTTTGGTTCCACGGTTCTCAGGAGTATCTTCCTACAAGCCTCCCAGGATAGAGGTGCTGGGGACGCTGTCCCATGAGTAAGGAATGTAGGCGAGATAGGACCACATAACATCAGTTAGTTATGTACTCACCATAACGATCGATGTATGTGGTCCATCTCTCCTACATTCCTACGTACCCTCCCACCTGCCCCCTTCCTAGAGGATTTGGAGGAATATTAGCTCTGTGGACCCTTCAAGGTCAGTGTTTTTTTTTCCCTTATCTGGCTGGAATTTCTTCCAGTGTGATTGAGTATGGGTTATGATTGGTATGATTGCAAATAAGATCTGGGGCTAGGGCGAGGTGCATCTTGGGATACCGGGTTAGCCCAGCCAATTAGAGACTTCGTGCTAGAGAAATATGGCCGAGTCGGAGCCGATTCTCGGCTCCGAACCTGTGAGTAAGGAATGTAGGCGAGATGGACCCACATACATCGATCGTTATGGTGAGTACATAACTAACTGTTTTGTGTTTTTGGACCTCCTGGTACTATTATTAGTTTTGTTGATGTCTCAAAACCTGGGCTTGTGTTTTTTTTTTTGTTGGACTTTTAGGGTTGGAATGGAGAAATAGCCTTTGGGTTTTAAATTATTGGGTGTGGGCACAAACTACTCCTTCAAGATACACACATTAAGTATTAGTACTGTTTAGTCGTGGTGCACCTTGGTGTAGAGTGCCAGGCTTGCTTGGCCTTTGGGATCATGTGATCTAGCAGGCAGGAAGGTCAAGATGAAATTAAAGGGTCTCCTATTTTTTACTTCCGCCTTTACCTTCTCCTACTAAGAGGGAGAAGAAAAGTGACAGGCAAAGAAAGAAGGATAAAGAGAAGCTGACTAAAAAGATTAAAACTAAAGGGAGGGGGAGGAGTGCCTATGCACCTTTTCCTTAATGGAAGGGGATGCCAGATCTGAAGATCCACAGGTCTCTGGCTTCACAGCAAAATATGCCTTCAGTACAAGTCACCTGTTGACTTTGCTTCAGGCCTGGAGTTATCCCTTCTTTTTGGGTGCTTTGGCCTTAGATATATTGGCTCCAATCTTGATGTTGGATCAGACTGGGTCAGCACCCGTTTGTCTGGTCTGTGGGGATCCGAGAGGAACAATGCCTAGCCATCTGTCCTCTGTCTGCATTTGATATAGAGAATCTTCTTTCAGGGACTGGTGTTTCAATTGCCCAGTTGGACATATCCTAGGCCCTCCTTTCTTTTGGCTCCTTGGGCTATCAGTTGGCTTCAGGATAGCCCTCTATACTTGATCTTTAGCTTTCTGCATTATGAGATCCCCTGTTTCTTCAGTGTCCCCGCCTTGGAAAGCTGTGCAGTCCACCACCCAAATAAAAAGTCTCCGATGTTGAACTAAGTGCAACTATGCCTCTGCTCCCTTCACTTTGTGCACTGAATTATTTGGCCAATTTGATGAGACTGATTTTTTTACAAAACAGTTGCACTTCAGTCTTCTGTAGCTGCTGTGTCAACAGTATGTAGAGGCTCTGCTGTCTACTGTGTTATCTCCAGTGTATCAATGAGGCTTCTTTTGAGGCACCGGTATGATATGCTATCATGCTTGGATGTGCCTTTGTAATTTTGTGGACTGCTTTAAGGCATCCTTTTTTGATGTCCTGTACAATGTCTCCTCTCTGGTCCCAAAATCAAGGATACATTGACTAGGAGCAAACAGGAAGGGAAGACATTGTCTTCATTTGGAGTGCATTTCTCCACCCTTCAAATATTCTTTTCCGGGAACCAAAAAGGGGGATATATCTTTTGCAAGTTGCAGCAGTTTTCCAGGATGTCCTGGATATGGTTCCCCCTCCACAGCAGGGGGGGCTTAAATGGATGGCTCACAGGAGGCAGGGGGTGACTTGTAAAACCAGGGCTTTTGGGGTCCCTTCTCATAGACGCCCTTTAAGCACCCTGAAGGTATGCTTGGCTACTGCTCTGTCTGGGACTGCTGGCTGTTCACACAGGTTTGGGAAGCCATAACTTCAGAAGCTTTGGTGATGTCATATCCAGAGGTTACTGTATTCCCTTCCTCTGCATTCAGAGGGGAAAGTGATCCCTTCCTGATGTACCACCTTATCAGTGAATGGGAAGTAGAAGTGAAGATGATAAAGTTGATTGTCAATTGAGTCATTCAAGAAGAACCCATATGACCAAAGATCTGGGTTCTACTCAGGATTTAAAAAAAAAAACAAGGACCTCTGTGATTTGAATTGCTATGTGAAATAAAGTTCCAAACTGTCATTGTGCAGTCCTTACTCTGCTGAGGAAGGACAACTGGATGTGCCCAGTAAACCTCAAGGATGCCTATTATCACAGAGAGAGTGAGGCACTCTGAGGTTCTTGTATTTCAGGCTGGGAGCCAGTCATCCATTCTGAACACTGCACATTGGGCTCTCCACCCTCAGGTGTGTGGCAGTGGCTGCAGGGGTCCATGTATTCCTATACCTGGATAACTGGCTCCTTACAACTACAAAGGTACCTCAAATCCAAGCCTTGTTTCAAATATATCTACCCTTGGATATCACTAAATGACAAAAAAAATCCAACCTGCAAATGGTGTAAACCTTGGAGTCCATCAGATGCCATCTGGATACCATCAAATTGCCCCCGTCCAGACTATCCCCCTAAAGATTCAAAACATTCCGGGTATTAAATTCTCAGAGGCCACCATTTTTCTTGATTCTCTAGCTCCTCTGTTTGATGGCAGTGTCTGTCTGATTTGTTGCTGGCTAGGTTCTACATGAGTTCTTCATTGAACCCTGTAAGTCCACTGTTCATTGTTATCCTATCATATGTATCTGCACATTCATATTACCAGCATATGCCGAGACTGCATTGCTTGGTGGCTAGAGTCTCACCACATTACAGTAGGTCACCCATGTGTTCTTCCTCAGTCCAGGGCCATGATTACTAAGGAGTTTCAACACCTGAGGTAGGGGCATTTCAAAAGGAAGACTGTTCACATCACTGTCGAGATGAGCAGTCCTTCTAATGTTGCAGACCTTTTAGGGCTATTACAGGGGTGTGCAATACCCATCCAGTTTGATAACACATCAGTGTTATGGTACATAAACTGGGAGGAACCTGCTTGATTTTGACCCTGTGTTTGCAAGTTTTGCTTGGCCGCCTTTCAAGCCAGTTGCTGAAGTAGATTTGAAGCTGCTCTTTTGGAAGTCTATTTTTGGTGGCTGTTCTGCAAGAAGGGTGTCTTGCACATATCCTTGTTTCACAAGGACGAGGTTTCTCTATGTATCAACACTTTTTACCTAAAATGGCTTCTGAGTCTAACCTGAGTCAGCAATATACATTTATCAGTTTTCTTCCCGAAATTCAGCAACAAAGGAGAATATTTGCTTCATTGTTTGGATGTTCATTGCCAGCAAACGTTTTACATGGACAAAACTAAGACTTTTGGAAAATATGATCCGCTTTTTGTTTCTCAAATTCACATAAGTAAGCCATTTCTAAAGTCTATCTATATGGCTTTCTGATATGTATCTCCTTTATGTACTCTTCCAGAGAAATTCCTTTACCTAGTAAGTTTAAAGCTCATTGTACAAGAGTTGTTGCTATACCAACTGCTTCCTTTGCCCAAGCTTCCTTAGATGAAATTTGTGTAGCTGCTACTTGGTCTAGCCCTGATAGTTTTGTAAACCATTAAGTTAGATATACAGTCCAGATCCAGGTCTAACTTTGGCTGCAGTGTTATGCAGAATACTCTACTGATGCCACCCTGGGATTAATTTTTACTGGCTGGGGACTTTGTCCCACAAGTTGAGACTGAGTGATGTGAAAGTTATGAATTTTCAATAATGCTGGAGTTGTGTTATTGTCTTCCGTCCATCTCAACAATCCCCCCCCCTGCAAGCTGTCATTCTTTGTTTCTTTTGGCTGACTGTGCAGACCAGTCCAAAGTTTATATTTGAAGTTAATGAGGTCTTTAATTATGAAGGTGCTGCTGTGCTGCACTTAAGAAGACTTTGGTTTCAGTACATTAAGACACAGTATTGCTGGCTGTTTATTGCTGAATCGGAATCTGGTTATTACACCGAGGTTTGTGTGACTGCATCTAGTCTAAGGCACTGAGCCTTGCAACTGCATACTTTGCAGCACAATATTATTTTACTATAAGCACAGTTACTAACCTATAACAAACAAGAAGTACTACTGTGACAACTTGTACCATAGATGTTCAAAGTTTTACTTCTCGATCAGCATAGATTATTCTCCTACACAATACCTCGGAACAAGTGTGTTCCTACAAATACCTCTAAGGTGAATATTTACAGTCTTTTTATACTGTTCACATGCACTTTAGATCTTGTTTTTCTTTTTTTGGGGCTTTATACAGGAACATCTGATGTTATGTAGTCCAATCTCGCCTACATTCTTACCTTTGGGTTCGGAGCCAAATGGCCCCGACTCTGCCAACTTTTCTAGCTCGAAGTCTTTCTTTTGGCTGGTCTAAGATGGTATCCCATGCTGCACTGCTCTCTATCCCCAGATCTCGTTTGCTGCTCGTGTAGCTCTGACGTGGTCTCACTCTTGGCTGTGGCTAAATACCCTTTTTTTTTTCTTCATTATTAGAGAATTGGTTGCAAACAAAAAGCTGTTTTAATAGCTATTGCGTGTTTTGGTCTTGTATTGTGGAAAAGTTGTGTGATCGTTTTTCTGTGGTATCCCACTAGTTTCCAATGGGCTAGGCCCATTTCAGTTAGAGGACCTAGTCTGTCCCCTTGCTTCCTTCTGACATAAACTTTACTGTGCCTGAAACCATTTAAATTAGAGGTTTTAGTCCCCCCCCCCTTGTGTTGTGTCTAAGGATCATTTAAATTACAGATCTTGAGGTATTTTGTTCGTGGTAGTTTTTTCTTGCCCTGTGACTGTTTTACCATTGGTCCCTTTTTCAGTGATGATTTGTCTTTGGTGCTTTTGTTGGCTAACTATGTCCAAAGATTCTAAGGAGCACAAGCCCTCGGGCTTCAAGAAATGCTCTAGGTGCAGTTATAAAATGTCCATTACCAATGGACATTCTGTCTTTGTGTATTGTCCGGGAGCAATCCATCTCCAGGGGTCGTGCAGTTTGTCATGCGTTTAGTCCGAGAGTCCTTCAGGAAAGGAAGAATAAATTGATTTTGAAGGGACTTCTGAAACCCTCCTTCGAGGAGGGTCTGGAAACTGCTTCCAGCTCTAAGACAAAATCTGCTAAATCTAAAAAGAGATCTCCGGCTCCATCAGTCTCCTGGGAGCCCCCGGAGTAAATAGCAAAGTCTGCTTCGACATCCTCTGCTCCATTGTCCTCGGGGCCGCAGGAAGTGTCAGTTGTTATGGAACCAGCGTCTGCTCCAATCATCTTGGAACCTATTCAGAGCCGATCGCCTAGTATTAGACCAGTATCACCTCCTCGCAGGTCTCCTTCAGAGAGGAGGTCTCTATCTTCTCTATCCTCTAAATCTTCCAGGACCTTATCAGATGTGGACGTCGATAGAGTGGTGCAGAGACTCCTTCAGTCATCGGTTTTGGCAAAATTGTTATCGGCTCTGACCCAGTTGGCTCCGGAGCCCATCCTTAAACCTGCTTCGATACTTCCTCCTCCAAGCGCATCTCAGCTTTTGGAGCCGGAGTGCTCGGCTCCGTGTGATGTCCCGAGGTCTGTTCCGACAGCCCTTCCTGGCTTATCGGTGCCGACGTCAGCTCCGACCCTCTCTGCGCGTTCCACGGAATTCAGGACCCTGGATTCTTTGGTCAGACCTGAGGGAGAGGCTTTGGGACACCCCTCTGTTCTGAGTCTCCCTCTCGGTGCTTTGGCATGGGGAAGTTTGACTCCTGTCGTGGCTTCAGAGGCTTGTCGTTCCTCTGACTCGGGGGGCAGCCTTCGAGGTCATGCGGAGTGCGCTGGCCAGATAGTCAGCAGCATCATGCAGGTCAGTCATTCTGTCCCCCACTACACCAGTGCAGGTCTCTGATTGCCTCAGGGTACCCCATGTGTGGTCCCCACATTTCTGAGGGTCCCTCAGAGTCCTTGCCTGAGGAGCCACCCAGAAAGAAGACATGCAAGAGGAAGCACATAGATTCTCAGGATGAGTCTCTCACATCAGACACCGACCACGAGGAATCTGAGGGGTCCCCCAAGTCATCCTCTGAGGATGTTTCTTTCTCTGACATCCTAGATATTTTGAAACAGAGGTGACTGGCCATCCAAAGCTCCCTCCGAGGAGGAGTCTGTCTTCCTGAAGGCCTTTGGTGCTCAACCCTCCACCTCCTGGGTGTCTCCACCCTTCAAGCTTCTGGATTTGGTTTGTCGAATGGGTGTGGGAAACCCCTGACTCTGTGGAACCAGTCCCCAGGAGACCCAGTAAGTTTTTGTCTGCTCCTCCTGGTAAGGAATTTCTGTCCAAGGGAGTCCCTGTGGATGCCATGGTGGTGGCAGCTGCCACTCAGAAGAAATTAGCCGAGACTTCTTCCACCGTCCAACCCCCTAACAAGGAATCTAGGACCATGGACTGTTATGGGAAGCATACATTTTCTTCAGCAACCTTTACCTTACGGTCACTGAATTATTTATTTCGCTTTACACTGCTCCAGAGAGATCTCCTCAAGGAGCTTGGAGCTACTCACGGGTAATGTTTCTGAGGCGGTGGCCCAGACTGTTAATGCTCCGATGTCTACCCTCAATTCCATTGTAAACTCCTCCATGAGGCTGATTTCATATGCAGCCGAAGGAGCAAGTAGGGCAGCAAGTTCAGGAGTTGCTCTTAGGAGACGGGCCTGGATGCGCCTTTTCATTTCGCGGAGGCTTTCAAGTCTTCATTCACTGACTCCCCTTTCGATGGTTCCTCTCTATTCAGAACCAAGGTGAAAGACACCCTCACCAGGTGCGAGCAGGAGGGAAAAACTCTGTCTGCTTTAGGAGTCTGCCCCTTCCCTCTAGGCCTTATCCCAGGGCCCAGAGGGGTTGCAAAATGTGGTTCAAGAAATCAGAGGTTTTTTCCCGGTGCACAAGATGAGCCCGCCTCCAGAGGCAGGGGAGGGGGTGGTTATTCAGGGAGAAGCCGCCCTAGGGGCAAAAGAGGCCCCCGCAACTCTGGAGACCACGATTCCTTTCGTGGTTTTTACTATCGCCACTCCTGATGGGAGGCCCGACTGTGCGTTTCCGGAGCCAGTCGGGGGTCAAATCTGGTTATACCCGGAGGCCTGGCAAGACATCACCCAGGACCAATGGGTTCTACGAATAAATTCCGGAGGATATGTTATCCCCTTCTCGTCAGATCCCCCTCCAATCCCAGATGTTCCACCTAGTCAAAGGGATTGCGCAGCTTCAGAAATTTCAAAGCTGCTAGAAAAAGGAGCTATCCAACATGTCCCCCTCACACCAGATCGGATTAGGGACTTACTCCAGTTTCTTTTTGGTGCCGAAAAGGACAAGGGGACCCGAGACCCATATTGGATCTCAGCCAATTGAACACCCACGTGCAAAAGTCCAAGTTCTAAATGGTCACATTGCAGTCTATTCTCCCATTGTTGGGAAAAGAAGTGTGGATGTGCTCCATCGACCTCAAGGATGCTTACTACCACATCAAGATGGATAGGGCATCCAGACATCACCTACGCTTCCGGCTAGGGAGCCAGTCATTTTCAGTTTCGAGCCCTGCCCTTTTGTCTCACCACAGCCCCCAGGGTGTTTACCAAATGCATGGCAGTGGTGACTGCTCACTTGAGACGTCAGGGTTTCCAAGTGTTTCCATATCTGGATGACTGGCACCATACTGCCACCACCAGGCATCTACTAATTCGGACCAGGGACGCTACTATAAACCTATGTCAACAGTTGGGCATCACATTGAACTGGGAAAAAATCTGCCTTGTTGCCCTCACAGCGTGTCACTTTTATAGGCGCTGAATTAGACACCGTCCTTATGCGGGCATTTCTACTACAGGAAAGAATCAGTCCTACAAGTTCACAACTTGCTCCCTCCAAGAAGAGCGAAGGCAAGATGGGTCCTCCAACTGTTGGGGACAATGGCTGCGACGATTGTTAGTCCCTCTGGCAAGGTTACATATGAGACTCCTTCATTGGCCTCTCTTTGCCCAGTGGTCTCCAATGCCTTCCACTTTCTCACCCTATTCTACTCGCGGACAGGTGCAAACAGGATCTCAGTTGGTGGCTTTGAACCGACAACCTGAATGCAGGAAAGCCCTTCATTCCTGCCCCCCCCCCCGATTGCCAACGGTGACCATGGATACCTCCCAGATGGGGTGGGGGTCATTATCTAGGCAGGACAGTCCAAGGCACGTGGCAAGAGCACGAGATGCATCTGTGTATCAATGTCCTGGAGATGAGAGCGGTGCTACTAGCGTTGCAAGCACTTCAGAGCTTTCTTCCTCTCGGGACTATTGCAATCCACTCAGACAATATGTCAGTGGTGTGGTATCTGAACAAGCAGGGAAGAACCAAGTCTTATCCCCTTTGCAGAGAGGCCATGCGAGTGTAACAGTGGGAAGTGTCTTCCCAACATTTTCTGGTGGCAACGCACATTCCGGGGAAGTCCAATGTGATCGCAGACAGGCTAAGCAGAGCTATTCTGATGCCTTACGAGTGGTCCCTGAACTGTCAAGTTGTGGAACAGATCTTCCGCAGGTGTGGTCAGCCTTGCTGCAACCTTTTTGCTAGCCCCCTCAATGCCAAATGCAGCAGCTACTTCACGTTGATCCCCCTTCAAGGGGAGTCACCCAGGGACACTCTAGTCCACGATTGGCCCTCTGGTCTACTATATGCTTTCCCTCAGGTCCCCTTGCTGTCAAAGGTTATTCAGAAAGTGCAATCCTTGGGAAGCAGAATGATTCTGATTGCCCCACACTGGCCTTATCAAATTTGGTTCCCCTTTCTCCATCCCTATCTCATGGACGCTCCTTGGATTCTGGACCCACAACCAGATTTACTGACATGTCAGGGCAGCTCCATCCCTCTTTTCGGACCCTTTGGTTGACAGCCTAGCTACTCCACTTCCGTCATTAGTTAGGCTTCATCATTTCTCACCGGAGGTGGTTCATATTTTATCTTCCTCTCATAAGCCCTCGACCAGGAAGATTTATTACAGTAAATGGAAGATTTTTTCAATCTGGGCACATTCCCAAAAGACTGACCCTTACACAACTCCAATTTCGTCTGTATTGGAGTTCTTGTCTATGCTCTTTAACCAGGGTTCAGCGGCCGCAACTATTAAATTCCAATTGGCGGCGATTTCTACCTGTCATGTCGCAGAACAGCCTAGCCTGATGGCACATAGACTCTGTAAGGCTTTTCTGAAGGGCACTCTGTTACTTCGTCTTCCGGTATCGGAACCTGTCATGTCTTGGGATTTAAACTTTGTTCTACAGGTTCTTACTTCATCCCCCCTTTCAGCCTGCAGCCACTTGTGATTTAAAATTTCTTAGCTTGGAAGACTGTCTTTTTAGTAGCGATCACATCAGCCAGACGTGTTTCGGAACTTCAAGCTTTATCAATCAAACCCCCTTATTTGATTTTTTCATAAGGACAGGGTTTCTCTTAGACTGAACCCCTCCTTTCTTCCCAAAGTGGCATCAATCAGTAACCTTAATCTATTGAGTTGCCAGTGTTTTTTCCCCAGTTCTCAAACAAGGCAGAATTCAAATTTCATCAATTGGATGTACACAGGCAATTACGTTTTTATCTGCACAGAACGAAAGATCTCAGAAAATCTGATCAATTGTTTGTTTCCTTTTCGGAAAACAGAATTGGGTCTCCTGTCTCCAAAGTCACACTGTCCAGGTGGATCTCTAGTTGGATTTCTTTCATTTATTCCTCAGGGTAAAGAATTACCATTCCGGGTGAAGGCTCACTCTACTCTGTCTGTATCTACATCTACAGCCTATCAGGCCAGATTGTCTATGGATGATATTTGTGCTGCGGCTACTTGGGCATCTCCTCACACCTTTATAATCATTACAAGTTGGATGTGGTATCTAGGGGCAGGTCGTCTTTTGGTTCCACAGTGCTCAGGAGTATTTTCCACTGAGCCTCCCAGGATTTAGGTGCTAGGGACGCTGTCACACGGGTAAGAATGTAGGCGAGATTGGACTACATAACATCAAGAAGTTATGTACTCACCATAACGTTCGATGTATGTAGTCCATCTCGCCTTGCATTCTTACTTACCCCCCCACCTTCCCCCATCCTGGAGGATCTGGAGGTTAGGTCTGGTTTCAGAGCTTCCTTCATTGTTGTTTTTTTGTTCCTTTTCTTAGGTGTTATGCATGGAGAATGAGTGCTGGGATTCGCAGCGCAAACTATCTGGGGATAGAGAGCAGTGCAGCATGGGATACCGTCTTAGCCCAGCCAATAGAAAGACTTCAAGGTAGAAAAGTTGGCCAAGTCGGAGCAGACATTTGACTCCGGACCCACGGGTAAGAATGTGAGACGAGATGGACTACGTACATCGAATGTTACATAACTTCTTGTTCTTCTGATACTTTACTTTCGAGACTTTAACGAAATGTTTTGTGGGAAAGCACGTACAAATTTATTTTTCTGTTGACTATGTCCATTCATCTCTGAGGAATTAAGCCATTCTTTTTTAATATTGTGACAAACATATTTTTAAGGAAACATCTTGTGGAAAAGCACATTCTGCTGATTTTATAAAAAGCCATGTCCATTTATCTGTCAGCTTCTTTGCTGATACTGTGGGAGAACTTTTTTTTTTGAGGAAACTGCTTGTAAGAGAGCACGTATTGCCGAGTTTATATAAAGCATGTCTGTTAACAGATACAGTCAGAGCTAGGTCACATAGTATGGATGTTCATTACATATTGATAAGCTCTATTCCTACGTTTAAGCAAGCATTATTGTATGCCTTGTTTATTTTGCATTTTTATAGCAGAATTGATTTGAACCTTTATTCATTGTTTAGCGCACTCTAACGGTTCCCCCTTTTTATTTTAAACCAGAGAGACAAATTTGTCATTGTTTGGTTATACATTTTCATTATGGCAATTGACAACAGTAACTTGTTTAACTCTTGTTTAAGCAAACTTTAATGCATGTATGCAATATGCAATCAAGGACTGCAATAATAGCAATTAAAAATATTTTTTCCTGTCCACCCTGTAAATAAATTACTAAACAACAAACTCCAGTCATCATTCCAAATTTTTCTAGTATGTTGTGACACTTGCGTAATTTCTAAATGCGCTTTTAGAGAGACTTTTATCTGGAATAAATTTACAACAGTGTTCTATTAAGGCACATGTACCCCCTTGGGACGCTAGTATTTAATCTAATGCCATTTGATTTTGTAAAACCATAGATGTGAAGTTAAATCTCGCCATTTTTTTTTCTCACTGATGGGTTCAGAGCTGATCCTCAGCTCCGACACGGCAGATAGCAAAGCTCAAGGTTTGCCAGCAGCTCGAGACCAAGCCCCTTATCCCACAATGCACTGCTGGAATTACCTCAGATCTAGTTTGCCGCAGCAAGAGAGATCTCTGTGATCCAGTCAGCTCGGACCATTTTTTGCTAAATTGCAAGTTTAAAAAAATTCTTTCTCCTTTTTGATTATTTAGTGTGTGTTTCTCGTTAAAATAATATAGTTATAAGTAGGTTAGATTTAGTAGATGGTGTCCTGTGTTGGCTTAGTTTCTTAGTGTTGGACCTTTTGTTAGCCCTATTTAGATTTAACAATTTTATTTTTGTTAGTATTTTTTTAGTGTGGGCCTAGTTAGCTCTGTATTTAACCTCTTCAGTTTAATTTTGAGGTGTCTGTTTCAAACATGTCTGAGAGGGAAAATTCTCATCCCAAATCAGGGTTTAAGAAATGTCCAGATTGTGGACAGAAAATGTCCGTCACTGACTGGCATGTCCATTGTGTTTACTGTCTGGGGGCTAAACACCTCCAAGACTCTTGCAGTATTTGCCACTCTTTTTCCACTAGGGTACTCAGAGAGAAGGAGAAAACTCATTGATAGGGGGTTGCTACAGCATACGTTCTCTAAAGCATTGTGTAGCCAGGAAGGTGCCAGCACTTCAAAATCTTCTAAATCTTCAACAGATTCTAAACTTACTAAGAAGACAAAAAGATTAGAGGGTACAAGATCATCGGTTACACAGTCCTCGGAACAGTGTATCCCTTTGGTTTGGAGCCAGCTCCCAGTCTTGAAGCCGGTCTCTGAGGTTCCCTCATCTCCTCTGCTCCAGTCAGCACCTTCAGTCAGCCTCTCGGATATGGAAATGGATCGGCTAGTGCAGAAGCTTCTACGGGCACCAAGACTTGCTAAATTTGTTGGCGGCCCAGACCATTTCATCGGAGCCATAGACCATTGAACCGGACTTGACTACTACTCCTCTGAGCCGTACTGGACTCTTGGAGCCGAAGGAGCCCGAACCGATAGTTGCTGAACTGAGACCCACACTGGTGTTATCAGTTCCATCTACTCGGACGTCTGCGGTGCCGATCGAGGATGCTAGGAGACGACACTCTCGTATCTGGTCCGGGGAGGATAGTCGGACCGATTTGTCAGCGCCGACTCTTCCTCTCGGGGCTTCGGCTCGGATGAGCTCGGCTCCTATCTCTGGCTCGGAGCCCATGGATTCGGTGCAGGAGGATCGGACGGTCCCTCCGGATCCGTCCACCCCTTCTTGTAGGAGCTATGGTGCTTTTGATGCCATGAGGAGAGTCCTGTCTCCTAAGACATCATCTGCATCAGTTTGGGCCACCTTTTCCCCTCAAGCTCCTGTGTCCGCTTCTACATCTACCGGTCCCCCTAAGCGTAGAGACCCTGAGCCTCAAGTAGCCCCACAGGGTGCCCCCTGTTCTTCCAAGACCTCCCCAGATCTCTCCACTGAGGAGGTACCCAGGAAGAAACTGTGCAAGAGGAGGCACTTAGACTCCTCACAGAAGTCTTTGACATCCGACACTGACTTGGATGAGTCAGAAGGGTCCCCTCGATCCCCCTCTGAGGATATCTCCTTTGCAGAGATATTAGAGATCCTGAGTCAGAGGGGCGATTGGCAGTCCAAAACCCCTACTGAGGACGATTCAGTGCTCTTTGAAGGCTTTTGGGTCTCAACCTTCCATTTCTTGGGTGTCTCCGCCTTATGACGAGCTCATGGAGCTGATCTCTTGTAAGGCGTGGGAGTCACCGGAGGCCATGGAACCTGTCCCTCGGCAGCCGAATTCATCTCTGCCCCAGTGGACAAAGCCTTTTTGACCAAAGGAGTGCCGGTTGATGCCATGGTGGTAGCTGCAGCCACCAAAAAGGAAGTGTCTGAAACATCCGCATCTATCCATCCTCCTAACAGAGATTCTAGGATCATGGATAGATATGGGAAACGCATGTTTAGTTCAGCGACTTTTTATCTGCGATCGCTGAACTATTTAACCCATTTCACAAGACTACAAAGAGATCTCCTGAAAGAGCTAGGAGATGCTCTCCAGGGTATGATAGCTGCAGGGGTTGCCGACAAAGTCAACACACAGCTCACTACCCTAAACTCTGTTGTGAACTCATCCATGCGTCTCCTGTCTTATGCAGCTGATGGTTCGAGTAGAGCTGCTAGTTCAGGCATTGCTCTGCAGAGACCATCCTGGATGCGTCTCTGTTTCTTTGCAAAGTCTTCTTTTATCAATACCCCATTTGATGGCTCATCACTGTTTGGGCCTAAAGTAAAGGAAGCTTTAACCAGGTGTGAGCAGGAAGGCAAGACCCTATCTGCCGTTGGAGTCCATTTTTCTTCCCCTACTCAGCCTTAACCCAAGGGCCCTAAAGGCGGGAAAATAGGTTCTGAAAAGCACAGGGGAGCCTTTCAGGACACGTGGAGAAACCCCCTCTAGAGGCAGAGGAGGGGGTTATAACGGAAGACGCCACCCGCGTGGCAGAGGGGGTCCGCAGCAACAGTGTGTGACAAAGGCCAGTTCTCTGGTCTGCCCTACCAGCACACCTGAAAGGAGGCCCGGCTGTCTGGCTCTGGAGGCAGTTGGGGGTTGCTTATCTTTGTACCCAGAAGCCTGGCTAAACCTAATGTCAGATACATGGGTACAAAGCATCATTTCCAGAGGACATTTCATACAGTTCTCTTCCTCTTCCACTCCTGTAAACAGAATCCCAGATGTTCCACCCAGTCTCAGGGAACAAGCAATCATAGAGGTCCAAAGATTGCTAGAAAAAAGTCATCCAACCAGTCCCAGCAGACCAACTTGGATTTGGAACTTACTCAAGATTCTTTTTGGTACCAAAGAAAACAGGAGACCGGAGATCTATCTTGGACCTCAGCAGACTCGACCAATTCATAAAGAAAGAGAAGTTCAGAATGGTCATGCTTCAGGCCATTCTTCCCTTCCTAGGGAAAGGTGATTGGATGTTCTCCATAGATCTCAAGGACTCGTACTATCACATAAAGATGAGAAAGATGCTCCAGGGATCACCTGCGTTTCCGGCTGGGAGCCAATCATTACCAGTTTCGACCCTGCCCTTTGGTCTGACTACAGCCCCCCGTGTGTTCACCAAATGCATGGCAGTGGTCACAGCTCACCTGAGGCATCTAGGATTCCAGGTGTTTCCATACCTAGACGATTAGCTCCTCACCGCTACCACCAGGCATCAATTGACTCCGGCAACATAATATACTCTAACACTCTGCATCGGTTAGGCATTACAATCAACTTTGAAAAGTCTGCCTTCATCGCCATCGCAGCATACTGTTTTTATAGGAGCAGAGTTAGATACCTCAACCACCACTCTCACGTCTTCCAATCGAAAGTCTCACTTCTTCACCAACACTTCATCTCACTGGTGTCAAAGAACAAAGCTACAGCAGCAGAGGGTCTTGAAGGTGCTAGGTCTGATGGCGGCAGCAATCCTGGCTGTACCACTCGCGAGGATGCATATGCGAATCCTTCAATGGCTCTTTTTCGCTCAGTGGTCTTACCAAAATCTACCGATGCACCAGATGATTCTCCTTACAGATTTTTGCAAGAGAGACCTTTGGTGGTGGTTGACATCTCTTCATGTCACAGTCAGAAGACCCTTTGCCCCCCCCAGTAGCCTCTGTGACCACGGATGCTTCCCTGATAGGGTGTGGGGGCATTTTCAGGAAAGACTGCCCAAGGCACATGGACGGATCAAGAGTCGCATCTGCATATCAGTGTTCTGGAGTTGAGCGGTACTTCTGGCATTGCAATACTTTCAGGAGACTCTTCCTCTATGGACAATTGCAATTCAGACGGACAACGTGTCAGTGGTCTGGTACTTGAACAGACAAGGCGGAACCAAGTCTTACCCCCTTTGTCGAGAAGCCCTCAGGGTATGTCAATGGGCTGTTGTCCCACCATTTTCTGATAGCAACGCACATCCCGGGGAAATCCAACCTGATAGCGGACAAGCTGAGCAGGGCAATACTGTTGCCTCACAAAGTGGTCTCTTCAGCCGAGTTGCTGATCTGATTTTCTGCAAATGGGGCCAGCCTTGCTGCGACCTCTTTGCCAAGTCACATCAATACCAAATGCAGAAGCCACTTTGCCCTAATACCACCTCCAGGACATTCCCCGAGAGATGCACTCGTACACGATTGGCCTCCGGGTCTCCTATATGCATTCCCACCTATTCCATCGAAACCCAAGGTTTTACAGAAAGCAAAATTGCTAGGAAGGACAGTTATCTTCATAGCCTCTTACTGGCCTCAGCAGATTTGGTTTCCCTTCCTTCACCATCATCTGCTGGAGGATCCATGGATCCTGGACCCAGTTCCGGACCTTCTGACACACGGGTCAGGGGACCTCAATCCTTCACTGCAGTCCCTAAAGCTGACTGCTTGGCTAATCCACTTCCCCTAATTGCCAGGCTTCATTCACTCTCAGATGATACAAGACAAATCCTTTTGTCTTCTCACAAGCCATCCACCAGGAAATGATACCGCAGTAAGTGGAATAGGTTCTCAATTTGGGCCAATGTACAGAAACTCGACCCTTTCTGAGCTCCTGTATCTTCCATTTTAGAATTTTTGACAAAGATTTTTAAGGAAGGAGCAGCAGCTGCCACAGTTAAGAGTCCTGTTAGCCGCCATATAAAATTTCCACCTTGGATTTGATGGGTTGAATGTTATGGGCCATAAGTTATGTAAGGCTTTTCCTAAAGGGGCTTTTCACATGAGACCTCCTGTCAAAATCCCTTATTTTCCATGGAATTTGAATTTTATGCCGTCTCAATTCTCCCCCCTTCAAACCAGCATCATCTTGTAATCTCAAATATTTGTCCTGGAAGACTATATTTCTAGTAGCCATTACTTCTGCCCGCAGAGTGTCAGAACTTCAAGCGTTATCTATCAGACCTCCTTACATGATTTTCCATGCTGATAGAGTATCTCTCAGACGAAAACCCTCCTTTTTGCCTAAATTTGTTCTGAATCCAATATCAATCAGGTCATT
The DNA here is from genome assembly GCF_019279795.1 of Protopterus annectens. Taxonomy (NCBI): domain Eukaryota; kingdom Metazoa; phylum Chordata; order Ceratodontiformes; family Protopteridae; genus Protopterus; species Protopterus annectens. The sequence continues at coordinate 784,868,767 of NC_056729.1, forward strand.
GAGTTGCCAGTCTTTTTTCCCCAACCACTCTAACAAATTGAAATGCATGTTGCACAAACTTGATGTACACAGATAGTTCAGGTTTTATCTTGACAGAACTAAGGATATTAGAAAATCAGATCAACTTTTCATATCCTTTTCAGAGGCCAGAAAAGGTAATCCAGTGGCTAAAACAACCCTAAGTGGTTATCAGATTGTATATCATTTGTTTATGTGAATGCAAACATGCCATTGACACACAAACCTAAGGTTCATTCTACCAGGGCCATTTCTACGTCTTCTGCCTTTCAAGCTAAATTGCCCTTGACAATATTTGTGCTGCAGACACTTGATCTAAGCCTCGTACCTTTTTAGGTTCATAGGTTGGTACTAGGCTATTGGCCCTAAGGCCTATGCAAGCCTAACCATAACAATTCCCTGGAAATTTTTTCCCACAATATTTACTTCGCTGAGCCCCTGTCTAGCAGGGTGACTGACATGATCCCTGGGGTGAATTTCCTATCTCCCATCCAATCATCAAGGTTCCTTTTGAAGAGGGCCAATGAGGTGCTCTGCTTGACATGTATGCGCAGTCTATTCCAGAGTATGGGGAGTCTCTGGGTCAGGAACCTATCCCTCCAGCATGTTTTGTTCATTGTGATGATAAGGTTTAGATCCCTGGAGCATGTGGCCCTGAGGGATTGGGATTTCTTTAAGTGGAGCATGTCCAACAGCTCAGGGTTTGACATGGCCTTGTATGTTAAGCAGAGATCGCCTCTGAGTAGACGATATGACACAGAGTATAGCTGGAGTTTTTTTTAGACGGTCAGCATATGGCATCTGCTTTAGGCCTGTGATTCTTTTAGTGAGGTATTTCTGTGGCCTTTCCAGCTGTTACAGATGTCTTGTGAGGTACATACCAAATGGGGCTTTATACTCTATAATGGGTCTAATGAGGATGAGTACAGTGGGACAATGACCTCGTTTTCTGGATGAAAAGCCCTTCTTGATGAGGTGTGCCACGAGAAGGATTTCCTGACTGTTGTGGCGATGTAGTTATCGAAGTGAGACCACTGATCACCTAAGTCTCTCATCACACTTTGGATGTTTAGTGTCCTGCCACCTGTGTGATAGTTCATGGGTACATGTTTTTTTCCAAAGGGGATGACTATACATTTCTTGGCATTAAGCTTGAGCCCATGGCTGTGGCACCAGGCATCTGTTTCTGTAAGGCCCTTTTGTAGAATATCCATATAATTTGGGATTCAATAATGGCTCCCAGTTTGCAGTCATCTGCGAACTTTGTTAGCCAGAGTCCCTTAGTGTTGGCCTGTACTTCAGAGAAGTAGATGCCAAACAAGAGTGGTCCCAGGACTGAACCCTGAGGTACTGTACTTGTCACTTGTCTGGCGCTGGATTTGGAGTCGGCTACTTTTCCAGTCTGGGTTCTGTCAGTAAGCCAGTTGGCAACCCATCGAGTGATGTAGGGATTTATGCCCAGCTTAGTAAGTTTATCTATGATTCCAGAGTGGGGGATGGTGTCGAAGGCCTTGGCGAGGTCCAGATAGGCTGTGTGGACCTCCTTACCCTCGTCCACCACTCTGGAGACAGATTCAAAGAAGTCAATCAGATTTAGGAGACAAGATCGGCCCTTCACAAACCCAAACTGGGTGGGGTCCAGTGTCTGGAGGTTGCCAATGTCTTTGTTTATAAGTTCCATGATAATGCGTTCCATGCCCTTGCAGATCAGGCTTGTCAGACTGATGGGACAGTAGTTCCCGGGATCCAAGGTGGATCCTCCCTTGTGAATCGGGATAACTGTAGCTGTGCCACTCAGTGGGCATGAAGCCTGAGGTGAGGCTGTGATTAAACATGACACTTAGGTGGGGTGCCAGTTCATTTTGTAGTTAATGTAGTACACAGCCTGAGATGTCATCTGGGTCCCATGGATGCTGTATTCTTAGCTTTGGAGAGTGCTGTTTCTACCTGTGTGGCTGTGATTATCGGAATTTGGCAATCTTTTGGTATTGAGATGGGCCCTTTAGGGGGTGAGAGGGGAGTGAAGTTGGTACTAAATCGATCTGCCAGGATATTGGCAATATCCTTGGGAACAGTATATTTAATACCATTCTGTTGTAGCTCAGAGCAGATCTGAGCATTGCCATTTAGATTCTTGACATAACTGTAGAATGCCTTGTGATTGTCTTTGGCAATTTTATTTTCGTAGCCAGCTTTTGAGGATTTTATGAGGGATGTCAGCTTCTTACTGAGGCTGGTGAGGGAGTTTTTTGCATCCTGGAATTGTCCTCTTTTCTGCAACAGTTTCTTCCTTCTGTTGTATAGTTTGTTTATAACAGGGGACCACCAGATTGGCTTCCTTTTTTTGGAGAAGAGCACCTTGGTTTTATTTGGGATTTCACGATTCATGCATGAGTGGATGTGCTCATACAGGGCCTTAGTGTAGGATTCTGCAGTCGAACTTCCAGATCCTGTCTGCGTGGGTGTTGTGAAGTTTGTCACTTCTGACTTCAGTAGCATGAAGTTGGCTTTGGAGAAGTTTTTTAAGGAGGTTTCCTTACTGGGGGGTGGGGGTGGGATGTGGATGTCAAGGGTGATTTGCTTATGGTCAGACCTGACCAATGAGGGGGTGACCACTGGTGTGGAGCATCTATCTCCCATGTTGGTAATGACCAGGTCTAGGATATTGGAGCCCCTTGTGGGACAATGGATTAGTTGATCCAGGGTGTTGGAATTTATGAATTCCAAGAACAGATGGGAAAAGAAAGAGCTAGGAGATGCTCTCCAGGGTATGATAGCTGCAGGGGTTGCCGACAAAGTCAACACACAGCTCACTACCCTAAACTCTGTTGTGAACTCATCCATGCGTCTCCTGTCTTATGCAGCTGATGGTTCGAGTAGAGCTGCTAGTTCAGGCATTGCTCTGCAGAGACCATCCTGGATGCGTCTCTGTTTCTTTGCAAAGTCTTCTTTTATCAATACCCCATTTGATGGCTCATCACTGTTTGGGCCTAAAGTAAAGGAAGCTTTAACCAGGTGTGAGCAGGAAGGCAAGACCCTATCTGCCGTTGGAGTCCATTTTCTTCCCCTACTCAGCCTTAACCCAAGGGCCCTAAAGGCGGGAAAATAGGTTCTGAAAAGCACAGGGAGCCTTTCAGGACACGTGGAGAAACCCTCTAGAGGCAGAGGAGGGGTTATAACGGAAGACGCCACCACGTGGCAGAGGGGGTCGCAGCAACAGTGTGTGACAAAGGCCAGTTCTCTGGTCTGCCCTACCAGCACACCTGAAAGGAGGCCCGGCTGTCTGGCTCTGGAGGCAGTTGGGGTTGCTTATCTTTGTACCCAGAAGCCTGGCTAAACCTAATGTCAGATACATGGGTACAAAGCATCATTTCAGAGGACATTTCATACAGTTCTCTTCCTCCACTCCTGTAAACAGAATCCCAGATGTTCCACCCAGTCTCAGGGAACAAGCAATCATAGAGGTCCAAAGATTGCTAGAAAAAAGTCATCCAACCAGTCCCAGCAGACCAACTTGGATTTGGAACTTACTCAAGATTCTTTTGGTACCAAAGAAAACAGGAGACCGGAGATCTATCTTGGACCTCAGCAGACTCGACCAATTCATAAAGAAAGAGAAGTTCCGAATGGTCATGCTTCAGGCCATTCTTCCCTTCCTAGGGAAAGGTGATTGGATGTTCTCCATAGATCTCAAGGACTCGTACTATCACATAAAGATGAGAAAGATGCTCCAGGGATCACCTGCGTTTCCGGCTGGGAGCCAATCATTACCAGTTTCGACCCTGCCCTTTGGTCTGACTACAGCCCCCCGTGTGTTCACCAAATGCATGGCAGTGGTCACAGCTCACCTGAGGCATCTAGGATTCCAGGTGTTTCCATACCTAGACGATTAGCTCCTCACCGCTACCACCAGGCATCAATTGACTCCGGCAACATAATATACTCTAACACTCTGCATCGGTTAGGCATTACAATCAACTTCGAAAAGTCTGCCTTCATCGCCATCGCAGCATACTGTTTTTATAGGAGCAGAGTTAGATACCTCAACCACCACTCTACGTCTTCCAATCGAAAGTCTCACTTCTTCACCAACACTTCATCTCACTGGTGTCAAAGAACAAAGCTACAGCAGCAGAGGGTCTTGAAGGTGCTAGGTCTGATGGCGGCAGCAATCCTGGCTGTACCACTCGCGAGGATGCATATGCGAATCCTTCAATGGCTCTTTTTCGCTCAGTGGTCTTACCAAAATCTACCGATGCACCAGATGATTCTCCTTACAGATTTTTGCAAGAGAGACCTTTGGTGGTGGTTGACATCTCTTCATGTCACAGTCAGAAGACCCTTTGCCCCCCCCAGTAGCCTCTGTGACCACGGATGCTTCCCTGATAGGGTGTGGGGGGGGCATTTTCAGGGAAAGACTGCCCAAGGCACATGGACGGATCAAGAGTCGCATCTGCATATCAGTGTTCTGGAGTTGAGCGGTACTTCTGGCATTGCAATACTTTCAGGAGACTCTTCCTCTATGGACAATTGCAATTCAGACGGACAACGTGTCAGTGGTCTGGTACTTGAACAGACAAGGCGGAACCAAGTCTTACCCCCTTTGTCGAGAAGCCCTCAGGGTATGTCAATGGGCTGTTGTCCCACCATTTTCTGATAGCAACGCACATCCCGGGGAAATCCAACCTGATAGCGGACAAGCTGAGCAGGGCAATACTGTTGCCTCACAAAGTGGTCTCTTCAGCCGAGTTGCTGATCTGATTTTCCGCAAATGGGGCCAGCCTTGCTGCGACCTCTTTGCCAAGTCACATCAATACCAAATGCAGAAGCCACTTTGCCCTAATACCACCTCCAGGACATTCCCGAGAGATGCACTCGTACACGATTGGCCTCCGGGTCTCCTATATGCATTCCCACCTATTCCATCGAAACCCAAGGTTTTACAGAAAGCAAAATTGCTAGGAAGGACAGTTATCTTCATAGCCTCTTACTGGCCTCAGCAGATTTGGTTTCCCTTCCTTCACCATCATCTGCTGGAGGATCCATGGATCCTGGACCCAGTTCGGACCTTCTGACACACGGGTCAGGGGACCTCAATCCTTCACTGCAGTCCCTAAAGCTGACTGCTTGGCTAATCCACTTCCCCTAATTGCCAGGCTTCATTCACTCTCAGATGATACAAGACAAATCCTTTTGTCTTCTCACAAGCCATCCACCAGGAAATGATACCGCAGTAAGTGGAATAGGTTCTCAATTTGGGCCAATGTACAGAAACTCGACCCTTTCTGAGCTCCTGTATCTTCCATTTTAGAATTTTTGACAAAGATTTTTAAGGAAGGAGCAGCAGCTGCCACAGTTAAGAGTCCTGTTAGCCGCCATATAAAATTTCCACCTTGGATTTGATGGGTTGAATGTTATGGGCCATAAGTTATGTAAGGCTTTTCCTAAAGGGGCTTTTCACATGAGACCTCCTGTCAAAATCCCTTATTTTCCATGGAATTTGAATTTTATGCCGTCTCAATTCTCCCCCCTTCGAACCAGCATCATCTTGTAATCTCAAATATTTGTCCTGGAAGACTATATTTCTAGTAGCCATTACTTCTGCCCGCAGAGTGTCAGAACTTCAAGCGTTATCTATCAGACCTCCTTACATGATTTTCCATGCTGATAGAGTATCTCTCAGACGAAAACCCTCCTTTTTGCCTAAATTTGTTCTGAATCCAATATCAATCAGGTCATTGAGTTGCCAGTCTTTTTCCCCAACCACTCTAACAAATTGAAATGCATGTTGCACAAACTTGATGTACACAGATAGTTCAGGTTTTATCTTGACAGAACTAAGGATATTAGAAAATCAGATCAACTTTTCATATCCTTTTCAGAGGCCAGAAAAGGTAATCCAGTGGCTAAAACAACCCTAAGTGGTTATCAGATTGTATATCATTTGTTTATGTGAATGCAAACATGCCATTGACACACAAACCTAAGGTTCATTCTACCAGGGCCATTTCTACGTCTTCTGCCTTTCAAGCTAAATTGCCCTTGACAATATTTGTGCTGCAGACACTTGATCTAAGCCTCGTACCTTTTTAGGTTCATAGGTTGGTACTAGGCTATTGGCCCTAAGGCCTATGCAAGCCTAACCATAACAATTCCCTGGAAATTTTTTCCCACAATATTTACTTCGCTGAGCCCCTGTCTAGCAGGGTGACTGACATGATCCCTGGGGTGAATTTCCTATCTCCCATCCAATCATCAAGGTTCCTTTTGAAGAGGGCCAATGAGGTGCTCTGCTTGACATGTATGCGCAGTCTATTCCAGAGTATGCCAGCCTCTGGGTCAGGAACCTATCCCTCCAGCATGTTTTGTTCATTGTGATGATAAGGTTTAGATCCCTGGAGCATGTGGCCCTGAGGGATTGGGATTTCTTTAAGTGGAGCATGTCCAACAGCTCAGGGTTTGACATGGCCTTGTATGTTAAGCAGAGATCGCCTCTGAGTAGACGATATGACACAGAGTATAGCTGGAGTTTTTTTTAGACGGTCAGCATATGGCATCTGCTTTAGGCCTGTGATTCTTTTAGTGAGGTATTTCTGTGGCCTTTCCAGCTGTTACAGATGTCTTGTGAGGTACATACCAAATGGGGCTTTATACTCTATAATGGGTCTAATGAGGGATGAGTACAGTGGGACAATGACCTCGTTTTTCTGGATGAAAAGCCCTTCTTGATGAGGTGTGCCACGTAGAAGGATTTCCTGACTGTTGTGGCGATGTAGTTATCGAAAGTGAGACCACTGATCACCTAAGTCTCTCATCACACTTTGGATGTTTAGTGTCCTGCCACCTGTGTGATAGTTCATGGGTACATGTTTTTTTCCAAAGGGGATGACTATACATTTCTTGGCATTAAGCTTGAGCCCATGGCTGTGGCACCAGGCATCTGTTTCTGTAAGGCCCTTTTGTAGAATATCCATATAATTTGGGGATTCAATAATGGCTCCCAGTTTGCAGTCATCTGCGAACTTTGTTAGCCAGAGTCCCTTAGTGTTGGCCTGTACTTCAGAGAAGTAGATGCCAAACAAGAGTGGTCCCAGGACTGAACCCTGAGGTACTGTACTTGTCACTTGTCTGGCGCTGGATTTGGAGTCGGCTACTTTTCCAGTCTGGGTTCTGTCAGTAAGCCAGTTGGCAACCCATCGAGTGATGTAGGGATTTATGCCCAGCTTAGTAAGTTTATCTATGATTCCAGAGTGGGGGATGGTGTCGAAGGCCTTGGCGAGGTCCAGATAGGCTGTGTGGACCTCCTTACCCTCGTCCACCACTCTGGAGACAGATTCAAAGAAGTCAATCAGATTTAGGAGACAAGATCGGCCCTTCACAAACCCAAACTGGGTGGGGTCCAGTGTCTGGAGGTTGCCAATGTCTTTGTTTATAAGTTCCATGATAATGCGTTCCATGCCCTTGCAGATCAGGCTTGTCAGACTGATGGGACAGTAGTTCCCGGGATCCAAGGTGGATCCTCCCTTGTGAATCGGGATAACTGTAGCTGTGCGCCACTCAGTGGGCATGAAGCCTGAGGTGAGGCTGTGATTAAACATGACACTTAGGTGGGGTGCCAGTTCATTTTGTAGTTAATGTAGTACACAGCCTGAGATGTCATCTGGGTCCCATGGATGCTGTATTCTTAGCTTTGGAGAGTGCTGTTTCTACCTGTGTGGCTGTGATTATCGGAATTTGGCAATCTTTTGGTATTGAGATGGGCCCTTTAGGGGGTGAGAGGGGAGTGAAGTTGGTACTAAATCGATCTGCCAGGATATTGGCAATATCCTTGGGAACAGTATATTTAATACCATTCTGTTGTAGCTCAGAGCAGATCTGAGCATTGCCATTTAGATTCTTGACATAACTGTAGAATGCCTTGTGATTGTCTTTGGCAATTTTATTTTCGTAGCCAGCTTTTGAGGATTTTATGAGGGATGTCAGCTTCTTACTGAGGCTGGTGAGGGAGTTTTTTGCATCCTGGAATTGTCCTCTTTTCTGCAACAGTTTCTTCCTTCTGTTGTATAGTTTGTTTATAACAGGGGACCACCAGATTGGCTTCCCTTTTTTGGAGAAGAGCACCTTGGTTTTATTTGGGATTTCACGATTCATGCATGAGTGGATGTGCTCATACAGGGCCTTAGTGTAGGATTCTGCAGTCGAACTTCCAGATCCTGTCTGCGTGGGTGTTGTGAAGTTTGTCACTTCTGACTTCAGTAGCATGAAGTTGGCTTTGGAGAAGTTTTTTAAGGAGGTTTCCTTACTGGGGGGTGGGGATGGGATGTGGATGTCAAGGGTGATTTGCTTATGGTCAGACCTGACCAATGAGGGGGTGACCACTGGTGTGGAGCATCTATCTCCCATGTTGGTAATGACCAGGTCTAGGATATTGGAGCCCCTTGTGGGACAATGGATTAGTTGATCCAGGGTGTTGGAATTTATGAATTCCAAGAACAGATGGGAAAAGGAGTTGGTACCCGAGTAGTTTTCCCAGTTAATGGCAGGGTAGTTGAAATCACCTAGTATTAGGGTGTTTGGTTGTATCTTAATATTTTCCAGTATGTTTAGGAAGGTGTAGTGAGAATCTTGGGATATGGTGGGGGGTATCTGTAGCAAGCAACAATTTGGATTGCAGTCTTACCTAGTGTTAGTTGCACCTGGAGAATTTCAGATGCATTGTGTTGGGCAACTAGCCTGGAGGTGTGAATATCCTTGGGGAATATGGACACTCCTCCACCTTTAGTGTTTCGGTCTTGTTTTGATTTTGTGGCCGAAAAGTGTGGTAAGAATTGTAGCCTGGTATTGCAGGGGTGCTCTCTGGAGCCTTGAACGAGGTCTGCCACTGCACAGATATCGATGTTCTCCATTTTTAGGAGTGCCTCAAGAGAGTGCATTTTGAGGTTTAGACTTCTAGCATTGAGTAGCATTACCTTCAGGTTTTGCATGTTTGTATCTGTTACGGTGGTGGTTTTATCCTTTGAACCTTGCCTAAAAAAGGCACTATAGGGGTGGCAAGAGCTTTAGCCAGTAACCTGAATCCCAGGGGTGACAGGTTCAGACCATTTCTGGCAAAGCATCGTGGTTTGTCGATCATGTCTTCCCAGGCAGACAAATACTGGATCCCCTTTGAATGACACCAGAAGCTTAGCCAATTGTTGAAGTCAATCATTTTGTTCTTATACTGTGGTATCATTCTGGGTGAAGGCAGGATGCTACTCAGGGCTAGGGTCATACCTGCCTGGGTCACATGATCCAAGAGCTCTTCCATGTCTCTCTTCATGTAATCCAGGGAGGCACGTCTCAAGTCATTTACTCCAGCATGGATAATGACAATCGTATTTGTACATGTTGTGGAGTGACTAGAGTGCAGATCCTGGCACCCGACAGGCAGCTGACTGTAATTTTCTCCTTGTTCAGCCTGGTGAGTGGGACATCAGTGTGCCTGACTATAGAGTCAAATAAACCAAGTTATCGGAAGCACTCACAAAAAACAGTAATCCAAAAACAAGAGTGCAGATAGCTTGGAGAGAGAAAAAAATGAACTTGCCAAACTTTGAAAGTTAATAATTTATTCCAAACGACAGTTGCCAAAGAAACACATAAACGCCTTCTATTCCACGCTGCGTTTTCATCCACATTTATTGGACTTCGTCAGATGCTCAGTTTAAAATCTTTAATTGTATTTATACTACTTTTAAAACCATTTAACCAATAAAATTCCCACATTTTATTCAAATGGACAAATATACATTCATATGTGCTCATGAATATTAAGTATAAACCCTCCATTTCCCACTCATAAATTTTACCATTGATATTATATATCTGTTAAAACTCTTTAATAAATATAAACACATAAATACTTTACAATAAATACTTCTCAAGGAATAACATAGTAAAATTTTTGTATGTTAAAAAGTCACCTATGACTAAAGTGTTGGGTACATTGTCTTGCCTTAGGGGCTGTTGGGTGGCACACCAGTGTTGTGAGCTATGTGTCACTTTGGTTGCGACTGGTGTTTGCGTTTCTGCTTCGGAGGTCCTTGTTGCTTGGGCAGGTTAATGTTAAGGGCCTCCGCATATGTGGGTTTAGTGTTGCTATGTGTGGGAGTTGATGGTGTGGGTTTTGAAGGGCTATGAGTTGCTAGAGGTGTAATGCAGGTGTTAGCCTTTTCCTCTTGACTGTCTAGCGCAGTCTTGACTGGAGAGAGCTTTGCTTCCAGTTTGGTTATGTAAGTGCATCTCTCGCAGGTTGTAGTGTTGGGTGGTAGGAGGAGAGGATTGTCTCTGTACATGAGGCAGTTGCCGCATTGCCCCAGTATGCCCAAATTCCCCAGGTGGACAGGAGAAACCACCGGAAGCTGACCCTTGGACATGCCTGTTTAGGTGCTTTTTTTGTAAGGTTTAAGAGCTGTTTTCCCTTACCTTTGCAAGGTACTTTGCACTTGTAGGCTGTGTAGTGCCTATGATTAATTTCTCCTTATTGACAAGGAGAGCTGAGTGCTTGTATCAGTTTCAGGCTTCCTAGTGCTTTACAGCAGGTTCTAGAGAAAGTGCTAGTCACAGGGGTTCAGATTTTAGTGCTACTACTGAGAAACCAGCTAGTTTTAAGGGAAAGTTTGAAGAGCAGACTTTCTGGCACCTGGAATAGTTTAACTGTAGCCTCGTAGTGCTGCACGATGTGAAAAATGTGCAAACACGCGTTTTTAAGCCAGAAAGTTGAAAGGGATAGAAATCAGCCCAAAAAGGCTAATAAAATTACAATTTCAGAGCTGGAAACCACTCCTCTAGCGTTAGATAGGCAGTACAATGCTCACCGGTCCGTCCCACTGGTAGGCAGTAGGACTTCCCTCTGCCACAGCAAGGTCTGGATAGCTCTGAGCACAGAAAATAAAGTCCTGAGACAAGCAAGGCCTGGGATATGGACTGGCTAGAAAAGGTGGGAAACGAGCAAACAAGGTAGTATAGTAGTATGTGTATATATATATATATATATATATATTTATTTTTTTTTGTTGAAACAGGTTAAACAATGCAATAATACAGTAAATAAACACAAAAAAGTCTAACACACTTGAGTGTGTAGTCCTAAACAGTAAATGCAATTAAAACTCTATAAAATTAGCAATTTGAATTTTTTTAAATGAAGCAAGGCAAGTGCACAACTGAAAAATGATTTAAGTGGCAGTAATACAGCAGAATAAGTAGCTAGTCTACATATACAGAGAAGTCTATATATACAGAAAAGCAGCTAAAACACACAAACACTTCAGATGCAGTGCAACCTAGAGCACTTGAGTTGCAGCAATATTAAGGCAATTACAGTTATAATAAATGCTCTAAAATATACTCTATATTTCCAAAATGTTTGAGAAGCACAGTCAGAACATAAGGAAATTCAGGCAAAAATGTTTTTTTTTAAGGGGAAAAGGAGAAACAGAAGGCCTTATCAAATGTTCTCTCTGTATTAGGTAGAATGAGCTAATGACACTAGATTGGGAGGAGTGCCCCAGATCAGATTTACAGTAGGGGCGGGCAACTGCAAAGCCACCAAGTATAACACAAGACACCAACAGGGAGGGTGGGTGGGGAGCTATTAGCCTACACAGCACTAGAGAAAGCCACAAAATGAACGTTTTAAACAGATAAAGATTTGTAAAGATACAGAATGCTTTAACTGCAAACAAATCATACCTGTGCAGATTACAATAAAAGTGCTATATATAAATTGCTAGAAACAATAAACTGTATAAATAATCGAAAAAAAAACAGGATACTTGTATATCTCAGCTGAGAGTTGGAGTCCACAGCTCTCATCCACTCTGCTCAGTGAGTATAGACATGCATTAAGGCTTCCAGTGACAGGTTTTCTTTTGGTTCCATGTTACTGAAAAACATACTTCCATGAGCCACCCAAGATTGAGGGTGCTAGGGACGCTACCCATCAGTGAGAATAAACTGCGAGATTTAACTTCGTATAAAAAAGTTATGTACTCACCATAATGTTCCGTGTGAGTTGTTTATCTTGCCTTTATTCTCACGTCCCTCCCTCCTTCCCCCTCCTGGCTGACAGTTGACTTAGAGGCTAGTACCTTCCTGGTTATTCAATACTACTTCCCCTTTGGGAGATGCTTCCCTGTAGAAAAAGAAAAAAAATAAAAGGGTATATATGCTTGCAGCAAACAAGATCTGAGGTAATTCCAGCAGTGCATTGTGGGATAAGGGGCTTGGTCTCGAGCTACTGGCAAACCTTGAGCTTTGCTATCAGCCGTGTTGGAGCCGAGGATCAGCTCTGGACCCATCAGTGAGAATAAAGGCGAGATAAACAACTCACATGGAACGGTATGGTGAGTACATAACTTCTTTTTCATATGGCTGTCATTTTGACAGTAATGTTAGAGATTGCACTGAAAGTGGTGTTTGCCAGTACTTCAACCAATTTAGTTTTCTTAACTTCCAAATGGCTTTTGCTGCTCTATACCATGGGGAATATACCTGCTCCAGAAGTTACATCATCTCCTAGATCCTCATCTTTTAATTTTAAATCAGGATTTTGGTGGTAAATACTTGATGTATCTAAGGTGTTTACTGGATTTTCAATTACAGGTAATATAGCTGTCTTTTTTGCATGTCTAATGCTTCCCTTTGGTAACTCTTACATGATGCATTGCTGGTACTACTAACCCTATATAACAGGTGCCATCCCATCCCTTTGGTAACTATTTATAAGCATATTTACCACAAATGTAATATAACCCATTTGATAGGACAACATTGCTATTTACTATACTGTCGTTTACTTGCTCTTAGGAGTTTTATCGTGTACAACCGTAAATTTTTTTTTATTTGCCAACATGTATTGTTGGTTTTTGCACTCATTTTTATCATTCTGTGAAAAGAAATACTGCTGTGTCACTTAATATTAACTGACCCTTGGGTGGTATTAGAATAGTAAAACAATGAAAAAATACCCCACATACTGGTATGTGATTATGAAAGTTTATCATTTCAGTTGTTTGAATACATTTACTATTGCTCACTGGGATGGTTCCATTTTGTTGAAAGTGTGATTCCCTGTATTATAGCAGATAACTGTATTCTTGCTTTACATAACTGTACATTTATAACTTGGTCTCCTGTGTACACAGTAAAACTCCTACCACCAAGCACTAATACATGCAAGAGATGCAGTTATACAGCCAAATTAGAGGCTACGCTCTCTCAACCTAAGACTGGATCAGACAGTCAAGAGGAGAAGGGAATTACTTGAATCACACCACCAGTCTTACATAGACCCATTAAACCAGCACCGGCAAAAAACACACACAGACACATGAAAACATACTTGGAGGCTCTAAATAAAAATCTGCAAAACCAACAGAGACCTCCAAAGCAAACCTCCACCCCCCCCCAACACAAACCATGAAACACATACTTCACAAAACCAGTGTGCCATGCAATCACAGCCCTTAAGGCAAAATAACATACCCAGCATACTAGTAATAGGTGACTCTACAGTCAGGCACACTGACTGTCCCACTCACTAGGCTGAACAAGGAGAAGGTTACTGTTAGCTGCCTGTCGGGTGCCAGAATCTGCCACATAACACAAGCACTCAGGTCACTCCAGAACAAGTACAAATTTGACTCTGTCATTGTCCATGTTGGTGTGAATGACCTGAGCCGTACCTCCCTGGACTACATGAAGAGAGACATGGAAGAGCTCTCTGATCATGTAGCCCAGGCCGGTATGACCCTGACCCTGAATAGCATCCTGCCCTCACCAAGAATGATACCATGGTATAAAGAAAAAAAATCTCGATTTCAATACTTGGCTAAGTTTCTGGTGTTATTCAAAGGGGATCCAGTGTCTGTCCACCTGGGATGACGTGCTCTACAAGCCACGCTTCGCTAGAGACTACTTGCACCTGTCACCCTTAAGCTTTCGAATACTGGCTAATGCTCTTGCCACCCCCATAGTGCCTTTTTTAGGCAAGGCTCAAAAGACAAACCCACCACCGTAAATAGCACAAGTAACTAAAAACTAAGGGTAATGCTACTCAATGACAGAAGTTTAAACCTCAAAATGCACGCACTCGAGGCACTCCTCAGTATGGAGAAAATTGATACATGCGCAGTAACAGAAACCTGATTTAAGGCTCCAGAAATCACCCCAGCACTACCAGGCTACAACTCATACCATACATTTCGGCCACAGAACCCAAACCGAAATACAAAAGGCAGGGGGCGTATCCATATTTATCAAGGATACCCACACCTCCAGGTTGGCACAGCACGATGCTTCAGAGATCATCCATGTGCAACTAACAATGGGCAAAACTGCAGTTCAAATTGTAGCTTGCTACAGATCACCCACCATGTCCCAGGACCCCCATTCCACATTTCTGGAAACTTTGGGAAACATAAAGGTCCTACCAAACACCCTAATATTGAGTTATTTCAATTACCCAAACATTAACTGGGAGAACTACTCAAGTACTAACTCCCTTGCCCAACTTTCCCTAGAATTTATAAACTCAAATGTCCTGGTTCAATTGGTCAACACTCCCACCAGAGGTGACAACATAATGGACCTGGTCATCACCAACATGGGCGACTGGTGTTGCACACCAGAGGTCAACCCCTCGCTGGTTAGATCTGACCATAAACAAATCACTTTGGATATCCATATTCTGCCCCCACCCCCGGACAAGAAAGCCACCATGAAAAATATTTCAAAAGCAAACTTCACGTTACTTAAGACCGAGGTGAAAAGTTTCAAAGCCCCCATTCTGAAGGATAACACTGTCCAAGTTGCAAAATCCTTTACTAATGTATTCTACGGGCAGCTACAAGAATGCATGGATCACGCCATCCCAAGACTCATTCCTCCAAGAAAAGGAAACCAGTCTGGTGGACTCCTGCCATAAACAAGCTATACAATAGGAGGAGGAAACTAGTACAGAAGAGTAAAATCCCAAGAAGGGAAGACATCCCTGATCATTATCAGCAAGATACTATGATCTCTCAAAATCATCCAAGGGGAGCTTTGAAAGAAAAATTGCCAAGGACTCCAAAGATAACCACAAGGCCTTCTTTAGCTATGTCAAGAATCTAAGTGGCAATGCTCAGATCAGCTCGGAGTTAGTGCAGAATGGCACAAAATACACTGAGCCGACCGATATCGCCAACATCCTGGCAGACAGGTTCAGTGCAAACTTCACCCCCCTCTCACCTCCAAAAGGGCCCATAACCATACTAGAAGAATGTAGAGTCCCTGAAATCATAGACACTCAGGTTAAAACAGCCCTCTTCAAAGCCAAAAACACAGCATCAATGGGACCGGACGGTGTCCCAGGCTGCGTCATACACGAGCTCAAAGACTAACTCCTCACCTAAACACACTGTTCAAACTCAGCCTGTCCACAGGCTACATACCCATAGAGTGGTGCACAGCAATGGTTATTCCGCTCCACAAAGGTCGAGCCACAACAGACCCCAGGAACTATCGCCCTTATAAGCCTGACTAGCTTGGTCTGCAAGGCTATGGAGTGCATCATCAAGGAACTCATTAACAGAGACATTGGGAACCTCCAAACACTGGACCCTACCCAGTTTGGCTTTAAGGGCAGATCATGCCTCCTAAACCTGATGGACGACTTTGAGACAGTTACCAAGGCTATAGACGAGGGAAAGGTGGTACACACAGCCTACCTTGACCTCGCTAAGGCCTTCGACACCATTCCGGTATTTTAGAGAAGCTCACCAGCCTGAACATAAACCCCTACATCACAAGATGGGTTGCCAACTGGCTCATGGACAGAACTCACATGGTGAGAGTTGTGGGAGCTAGGTCAGACTCTAAACCGGTTACAAGTGGCATTCCCCAGGGCTCAGTCCTAGGACCCCTCCTGTTCGGCATATACTTCTCAGAGGTACAGGCAAGCACAGGAGAGGACTATGGCTGACCAAGTTCACAGACAACTGCAAACTAGGGGCTATAATTGACACTCTGGCTGACAGACATCCTCCAAAAGGGTCTCACTGAGATGGATAGCTGGTGTCAAAGTCATAGCCTCAAGCTAAATGCCAAAAACCCTTTGGAAAAATGAAGTACCCACAAACTACCACATAGGTGGTAGTCCCCTAAATACGGAAGACTTAAGGGATCTGGGGACCCAAGTAGATAGTAATCTCACCTTTGATAATCACATTGCCACAGTGGTTAGAAAATCCTTCTACGTGGCCCACCTAATCACAAAAGGGTTCGCATCCAGATCAAAAGAGGTCATTGTGCCCCCCTACTCATCAGACCCATCATAGAGTACAATGCCCCATTTGGGATGTACCTTACAAGACACCTGCAACAGCTGGAAAGACCACAGAAGTACCTCACCAAGAGGATCATTGACCTCAAACAGATGCCCTATGCAGCTCGACTGAAGAAACTCCAGTTGTACTCTGTTGCATACCACCTACTCAGAGGTGATCTCTGCCTGACATACAAGGCCATGTCCAACCCAGAATTGATGGACGTGCTCCACCTAAAGAAAACCTCATCCCCTCGAGCCACACGCTCTCGGGATCTAAACCTCACCACAACAATAAATAGGACGTGCTGGAGAGATAGATTCCTGTCCCAGAGACTTCCATACTTTGGAACAAGATCCTAATCTAAATTAGGCAGAGTTCCTTGCTAACACTCTTCAAGAGAAACCTTGACGAGTGGATAGGAAACCGTTTACCTTGGGGATCAATTCAGTGACTCTGCTGGACAGAGGCACAGGGAACTAATCTAAGGGGGTGGCAAAAGCCAACACATTCTGGCTAGGCTTATAAATGCCTTCAGGCAGATAGCCTAGTACCAACCTATGAACTTATTTATTAATACCCTCCAACTATTAACAGTATTTAGTCGAATTGGCACCAGTCATAACCTATGTTATTTTAGGTATTAAACTACATACCCAGCAATTAGAAATATGCATACTTTTTGCATACCAACATTGTCTTGCCAAAAATATATTAAGACTGTGACCAATCTTGCTCATTTTTCCACATATTACTCTCTCTTGTGTAACTTTACGGTTTGATTAACAGGTTGTAAGTACAATTTAATGCTAAGTAATACAATAATAGTATGATAGCTATTATCAGTTAAAAAAAATCCATTAAATAGAAATTCCATTGCAGAATCATTGTGTCTTTGGTCATCTGAAACTGGATTTCCAAAAGGATGCACTTTAAACCATGTCAGCTTCATCATGTTTTCTCTGTGGGAAACTTACAAGAGTATACACTTAATCATTGCTCTCTAGTTTTAATAATTTTTAACTGATCTTTATGTACCAACATTTTGTTTTTTCTTTTTTCCTTTACATTTTGTACACATCATCCAATTTGTTCTGCTACTTCAAAAGGGTCTTCCCAGTTGCTATCCCATGGACCTTCCATTTAGAACATTTTTACCAATACTTTTGTTCCGCAGGGAAGGTTTTCTTCAGGCAGGAAACTTGGCTCCTTTCTCCATAGGTGGAACACTTACTGTATTGCATCGTAATCACATATTTCTGTAAGCCTTTTTAACCATTGCTGATGTGTACTGATTTCTAACATAGGCCTGTCATTAGGTATATCTGGATTAAATGTTGTATGGGCATTTACGACCTGTCATTTTATGTGGTGAAATACCTGTTCTATTTGGTGTTGCCTGAATACTCATTAAAATGCCAGGCAAATGCTGTACCCAAGTATTGGCTTTTTCCAAGCATGCCTTTTTTAGATGTTCTTTTAACATCCGATTTGTGCACTCTACTATGCCATTGGATTGTGGATGGTATGGTACATGAAATCTTTGCTGTATGCCCAACAAATTACACATTTGCTTAATGAGATGACAAACTGTGGACCATTATCTGATGACACAGGGCCACCCCCAATGACAGAAAATATTGTTCCATAAGGCTTCTGCTGTTGCCTTTGCTGTCATGGTTTGGTAGGAATTGCTTCTATCCATTTTGAAAAGACATCCACTATTACTAGTAGGTATCTGTAACCTCCCTTTGTTGTTGGCAAAGGACCTGCATAATCTATCTGGACAGCATACCATGGCCCATACACTGGCTGTACCCAATGTAACTAAGGCTTTTTTGCTTTTAGCATTTACCTGCAAACAGATTAGACATTCTTCTACAATCAGCCTTACAGACCTTTTTTAAATTTGGGTTCCAATATATTTATTTTACAACCGCCCATAGCTTATAAGCTCCTACATGTCCCAGTATCTGGTGATTTAATTTGACCAACTGACGTGCTAACTGATATGGCACATAAGGCAACCGTAACCCTTTTATAGTGGGGTATACATAGTATTCGTTTGGTGGTACTCCTGCAGTCATGCATTGATCTGTTTCTTCTTTTAAACCTTGCTTTCTTCGAATATTTATGAGATCTTCCTTAATTGTTGGTCTAGCTCTTTTAGGGTACTAACTTCTGTATCAATGTACGCATACCCTGAAAGTCCATCCCCCCTTTGTGCTTCTTTTGCTAATGAAGCAGCCACTGCATTTAACCTGAAAGTTTCACTGGTTTTTTTGGTGTGCTTTTACTTTTAAAATGCTGTACTGTCCTTGTTGATTTGACATTATGACTTTGTGTTTTACTACTTCAGCATGGTGTAATAGTTTGCCTACACTGTATACAAATCTTCACCTTATCCAGGTGTCCGTATGCAGTCTTAAAGAATTTACTACATAAGCACTGACTGAAAAAATGTTAACAGGATTATACTACCTTAGCACTTACAGTACTGCCTCCAATTCAGCTATTTGAGCTGACATATGCATCTGTGTATTTTCCAGAACTGCAGCAAATCCTGTCCAGAATTTGCCTTTGTCTCAATACTGTGCTCTATCTGTGAAGGCTGCCAGCCTAGCTAGATAGAATTTTGAAGATAATTCTGTCTCATTTGTAAATATTAATATAGTCCACAGGCTTGGTTTACAAATGTAAAGAGAACTATGTTATGATTAAACTATATGGCATACTGAGCTACAAAAATGTAACCATAGTGCACTCTGCTGGAAGAAAGCTGTTAAGTCAAGCATTGTATGACTGTTTGATCTCAAGCTTGGAGACAGGATGTCGGGCCAGGAAATTCTTTGTATTGCCTTGATTTAAGAGATAATTACTAAGGTTTTGCATGTATACTGTCATTTATTGCTGTGGCTTCCTGGCCAGGTACAGCTGATTAAGAAATGTAAATTTTGAGTTTTAGTCTAGGAACCAGAGAAGTGTCAAAAATCATGTAATGTGAAATGACTCAACAGTACTGGGTGTTTATCAGTTTAAGACTTCCTGAGAGAGAAAGATTAGAGCATTTTGGGGTTTGAACCTGAGCACACCAACTCACCAGCACTTGCTAGCTCTGTATGCAAGTAAGATATTTATTTAGAACAGTGACTTCTCTTGGAAATAGAAATAGCCAGATTGGTCTAGCTGTTTTCTATATTTAAGACTATTCTACAGTATTATTTTAAAGCAATTTCCTGTGATTTCTGAACTCTGTATTAGCACTGTGATGAATTGATGAGTATTGCCTTGTGTTTTTATTATTAAACATTTTAAACCTTTCAGCTGTGGCTGTTTTGTGTAGAGCTAACTTAAGTTCTTAGAGTACGTCGCATGTATTTAATGATACTGTCCAAACCACTCCAATAGGCTTGCTGTTCGGCACACTTCTTATTTGGCTAACAGTAATATTACACAGTGAAATTGGTCACCCTTTGGGAAGGGCCTTATTAGTAGGTGATATTAGTGGTTGGTGGCAGTGATTTCTACCTTATAGTCTGGAGAGAAGGGGGCATAGCTGGAGAACCTGTGCCAACCTTCCCCAGGAGTGTCTGTGTGTTTATAACTCACATCTCAAAGTGTGTGTGTCAGCTACTCAGGCAGGGACATGAAGCACTGGTTGGACAGAGGGTGCTGGAGGTTTTAGCTTGACCACTAGACTGAGATCTGTATCCTATAGCTGCGCCAGTGGGGAGTAGAAACCAGCTCCAGATTGACTGCGATCTCTGTGTGCTCTTAAGGGAAACTGTACATTACTGTGTGTGTGTATTTGTTATCCTTCCCAGTGTGCATGCCCCTCACTGATGCTAGTGGTGAGGATTGAGGCTCCTTGATTACTGGGCCACTGCACAGGCATCACACTAATTGGTGGCAGTGGTGGGATAGCCACACCACATATTGTTTGGCAGTGCTGGGATATCCATATCAAATATTAATTATTTGATAGTGGTGACTTAGCCACATCACATACTAATTGGCTTGTAGTGGTGTGAATAGTGAATTCTTGTAGAGTGTGTACAGTGATCACTGAGAGGTGCTTTTGTACTAAGCCAGCCATGCAGTGAACACTCAGAGCTAAGATCACAATTGTTTTATTTCTTTTGTTAGCTTAGTCAGTCAGGGAGAGCAGGCAAGCATGTCAGCAGGAGTATGGCAAGCTGACGAGCCAGTTGGCTGAGATGTGCCAGGCTAAGGGACTGGTGCATGGAAACCTGACTAAGGCAGACATGATTGCAGATTTGATCACAGCTGCATCAGGAAACAGCAGTCAGGAGGATGATTAGACTGGCCATGGAGATGAACAATACGCAGAGAATGGACAGCTCAATCTTTCTGCAGAGGACTTAAAAATCCATCTGGAGCTAAAGAGACTCGAGTTGTAGGCCAGGCATTTGGAAATGGAAGCTGTGGAGAAGCAGAAGCAGCATGAAAATGAGATGCTGACTCTTCGCCAAAGTCATGGAGGTAATAGGAAACTGAGTAACCGGACCCCAGAAGCACAAATGGTCAGTAAATTTCTTCCACAGTTTACAGAGGGAGATAATTTGAGAGGGTATGTAAACAATATGATGTTAACCAAAGGTTCTGGGTATGGTTACTGATTCCCTTACTCCATGGTAAAGCTGTAAATGTACTTTCCAAATTATCTGATGTTAACTGTTTTAACTATAATGCTGTAAAAATTGTTAGAATTTTTTAAGCTAACAGCTGAAACTTATAGGAAAAAGTTTTGTGAGCAGAGATGCAAGGCAGATAAGTGTGTGTGAATGTGTTGCTGAACTGAGCACTTATTTTCATAGGTGGGTGAGTGGATGTCAGGTCACCACTTTTGAAGGGCTGGAAACAAGCCCTTAGCACTTTCTCTGAGGACATGAGGATCTGGTTATCTGATAGACAGTGTGCTACTTCAGATGAGTTGGGGAAGAAAGGAGACCTATACCTAGCAAGCAGGGCATCACTGCACAGGAAAGGGACACCTACCATCTGGTGCTTCTAGCCATAGCCCATGATATTCCCTTTGCAAGTCATATGGGCATAAAACCTATAAAGAAATGTATTATGCAGAACTCCTATTGGCCTGGAATTTCCAGAGATGTAACAGGGCATTGCAGGACCTGTGAGCAGCGACAAAAGGTAGGCAAGCAAGCAGATGAATGCTCCTTTGATGCCTTTGCCTGTGATTGAGGAGTCATTTCAGAGGGCAGCTATGGATATTGTGGGGCCTCTAAGTACCCCAAGTTCCACAGGGAAAAAGTATATCCTACTGGAAGTAGATTATGCTACAAGATACCTTGAGGCAGTGGCTTTGTCCTCCATTGAAGCAGAAAAGGTGGCAAATGCTTTGTTAGAGGTTTTCAGAAGGGTAGGTTTCATAAAGACATACTGACTGACAGAAGTGCCAGTTTCATGTCAGACCTGCTGGCTTGTCTATGGGGTGAAGCACCTGAAGACCACCCCATACCATTCCCAGACTAATGGTGTTGAGAGGTTAAACTCTATACTCAAGTCCATGCTACAGCATTTGCAGACCAGTTTAAGAGGGAGTGGGACAAATATTTGCCCCATCTGTTTGCTTACAGAGCGGTTCCCCGGGAATCCACGGGTTTTTCACCCTATGAGTTGCTGTATGGGCATAGGGTAAGGGGACCTCTTGATTTAATTTGTGATGCGTGGGGAAGGTGTGTGTGAATTCCACAAGGAGTCTGTTGTGGCATATGTTCTAAACCTCAGGACAAGGCTCAGGGAACTTATGGGCTTCACCCAGGAGAACCTGGCAGAAGCCCAACAACAGAAAAAGGTCTGGTGTGACAGGAATGCTTGAGCTAGAGAGTATGCTGTAGGGCAGCAGGTAATGGTTCTCTTTCCTGTCAGACACAACAAGCTGCAAGCAGCTTAGGGGAGGGACCCTACAAGGTGGTAAGAAGGGTAAGTGATAACTACATGGTGGAGCTGCTAGGCAGGAGCACATATTTGTACCATGTTAACATAATGAAATCTTACCATGATATGGAAGCCCTTATGCTGAGTATTTGCAGTGGACTGCAGGAGGAGTCTGAGGGAGATCTGGTGACCTATCTCTTCAGTGAAGCTCTGACTGACACCTCAGTGGAAGGGGCAGCAATGGCCTAGCAGCTATCTTCTACCCAGGTTCAAGAAGTCAAAGCAGTGTTACAGGAGTTTGGGGACATGTTCACTGGGAAATCAGGGTGCACCCACCTGGTGCTGCATCAGGTGGATACAGGACCACAAAGGCCTATTAGGCAGGCCCCTTATAGGGTGCCTGAGAGGGTCAAACAGACTCGTGAGGGAGGAGATACAGGAAATGTTGGAACTAGGGGTAATTCAAGAGTTCAACAGTCCCTGGGCCTCTCCAGTGGTGCTGGTGCCAAAGAAGGATGGCAGCACCAGGTTCTGTGTGGACTACAGGAAAATAGTCACACAGTCAGATGCTTACCCCATGCCTAGGACAGATGAAGCCCTAGAGCAGCTGAGTGGGGCTAAGTATCTTACCACCATTGATCTTACCAAGGGTTACTGGCAGGTGCCCTTGACTCCCAGTACTAGAGAGAGGTCAGACTTTGTGACTCCTTTTGGCTTGTATGAGTTCACAGAGATGCTCTTTGGGATGAAAAATGCCCCAACAACTTTCCACAGGGTGGTAGATAATATCCTAGAAAGAGCAGAAGGGTTTGCCTTTGCTTACCTAGATGATATTGCCATCTACAGCCATTCCTGGCAAGAGCACCTTCAGCATGTCAGAGAGGTGCTGAACAGACTACAGAGGCCAGGGTTGACCATTAAGCTGAGCAAATGTCAGGTGGGTATGGCAGAAAGTGGGGAGTGGTATGGTCAGGCCAGAACTTGCCAAAGTGGAAGCCATTCAGGCATGGCCTGCACCTGTTACCAAAAAGCAGGTGAGGGTATTCTTAGGGACAGCAGGGTACTACAGAAAATTTGTCCCCAGTTTTTGTACCATAGCTGCTCCCCTTACAGACCTGACAAGGTAAAACAGGCCAGATAGGGTAGTGTGGACCCACAGCATGTGATCAGGCATTCCAGAAGCTTAAAGAAGCTTTGGGAGGACCTCCTGTGTTAGCCAGTCCAGATTACAGCAAATAATTTGTTGTGTAGGGGGATGCTTCAAACCATGGGGTGGGGGCTGTACTTAGCCAGATGTCTTTAGAGGGAGATGAGCACCCAGTGGTTTGTCTCAATTGTAGGCTCCAACCCAGGGAGGAATGCTATGCAGCTGTAGAAAAGGAATATCTAGTCATAGTGTGTGCACTGCAGAAACTTCAGCCTTATCTGTATGGAAGAAAATTCACTGTAGTTACAGATCACAATCCCCTAACATGGTTACACCAAGCCAGCCAGCAAAATACCAAGTTGCTAAGATGGAGCCTAGGGTGTCAGTGCAGCACCAAGTGGGGTTAGCAATGCCAGTGCAGATGGGCTCTCAAGACAGAGAATGGGGTTAAGGTATACACAGACCTAACCCTCTCAAGCAGCGTTTCTCAAGGGTCACTTGGAAAACTAGCTTGAGTTCTCTGGGGAAGGGGGGACATGTGAAGGCTGCCAGCCTAGCTAGATAGAATTTTTAGATAATTCTGTCATTTGTAAATATTAATATAATCCACAGGCTTGGTTTACAAATGCAAATAGAACTATACATTATGATTAAACTTTATGTTGTACTGAGCTTTAAAAATGTAACCACAGTGAACTCTGCTGGACAAAAGCTGATAAGTCAAGCATTGTATGACTGATCTTGAGCTCGGAGAGTCTCGGCCAGGAAATTATTTCTGTTGTCTTGATTTAAGAGATAATTATTAAGGTATTACATGTATAATGTCTTTTATTGCTGTGGCTTCCTGGCCAGGTGCAGCTGACTAAAATGTGATCTTCGTGTTTCACTGTTGCAGTCATTACACTTGGGTTATCCTGCTGGCAGGGTACCCTCAGTCAGCCTGAATTCCAAAGTCTAGGTCCGGCGTTGGTTGCTGTTGCCTCTTCCCTGATGGTAGTGTGCCAGGGGTATAAAAGATGCAGCTGACGCCATTTTCTCCAGTCTTTCTTGCTGCGAGGTGCCCAAAGCAGAAGCAGTTCGCAAGTGCAGGTCAGCCAACTCCTGAAATTTTAGTGTTCGAATTTCAGATCCAAAGTCTTCATTAAAAGCTAAATACCCCGTTGGGGAAAACTTTTTTCTTGCTCCAGACCGATGTCAGAAAAAGTTAATAATTGTATTTCTTGTGGGAAGCAAATACCTCATAAGGACTTTCATTCTTACTGTATTCCTTGCCTAGGCCCTGACCACGACGTTTCTTGTTGGTTTTGTGCTAGATTTAACCAGCGCATTATAAAGCGCCGGTACGATTTTGCTTTTCACTATTTTGGCAGAAGATTTTATTACACGATGCCATCGGATAGCCAACCGACAACTGCAATTCACAAGAAACGCAAAGAAAAAGAAAAGGACAGGCATCCAAGGTCTAAAACCAACGACGAAGCTTCTTCTAAGCCAGTCGCCGGTTCTCATTGAGGCACTTTTGCAGCCCCTGATGCCCGCTACTTTGGACCCGCAGGCCACTATAGACTCCCACATGGAGTCGCCTAGGCCGCTGGAAGCTCAAGGTATTGGACCTTCGGAAACTATTCCCTCAGATGGGTCCGGAGCCGCTGAGCAGGCATCAGCTTCTGAGGGTGTTTTTAGACTTACTCAATTGTACATTAAAGCGACTCCAGCTACAAAGGCAAAGACTAAAGCATCTTTAAAGACAAATAAACAAGTGTAACAGCCTTATGGTCAGGCCTCCATGCCCAAAAAACAGATGCTCAAAATGGCCTAAGACTTAATTACTTTGATCAGGGGTGCCCATCCCCCTCCTGATAAGAGGCCTAGGCAAGAGACAGAATATGAATCTTCAGATCAGGTTTCCATTTCTTCAGATCCCTCTTCTGATCAGGAATACTCTCTTCCTCCCTATGAGGATTCTGATGCTGAAGAATCTATCCCTTCAGCCTCTCCTCCTGAGGATTACTCTTTTGGGGAAACCTTGCATACCATGAGGGAACATTTCCACTGGGAGAGCCAAGATTATTCTGAATCTAAGAAAAGGCCCGGGGACTTCCTTTTATTCCCACAACACAGGCCCCTAGCTATTCCACCTGTGTTTGACATTTTAGATGTATTTTCAGAGTCCAGTCTGACCCCTGACTCCTTATCTCCAGCTCCTGTTAAGCCGGACAGGTACTACAGGGTGCCTGACCCTCATAAATTCCTTTTCAAGAACCCTGCTGCTGACTCAAACATTTCTCAGGGTCCCAAAGGGGTCAAGGCATCCACTGCAAAAAACCCTACCCCCTCCGACAGGGATTCTAGGGCATTAGACAGATGGGGTAATAAGATTTACACCTCTGCTACCTTGGCTATAAGGGCTTTAAATTGTCAGTTTCATATGCTCAAATATCAGCATTATGTCACTGCTTAAACAGAAAATGTTGATAAATTCTGAAGGTCCAGAAGACAAAGAGATGCAGGATTTATTGCATGCAGCTGAGCAAGTTGGAAAGCATACTTTGCAATGTGGTTTTGATTCTTTGGAGGCCTCCTGCAGGGCCACTGTCATGGGTTCTGTCAGTAGGAGGCATGCTTGGTTAAAGGAACAAAATTTACCAGATCATGTTAAAGCAAAACTATTAGATGCTTCATTACAGCATGATACTTGGTGTTAAAGCAGAAGAGGTGTTAAATAAAATGGAGGACAAAGCTAAATCTATGCAAACAGTTAAGGATTTTTCATAGGTACAGCCTCCAAGATTTAGCAGACACTGGCCTACAAAGAATTGGTCCTTTTCAGTGTCAGACAGACCACAAAGGGCCAGATACAGATGCCCAAGAGGCAGATCCCAGCCCTAAGGTTCATACAGGTCTAAACAATGGGGTGCTTCTACCTCTAAAAGTGGAGAAGACAAATCACAGCCTTACAGGAAACAGTCCCAATGACTTCCCCCTGCCTGCGCCAAGCACTTATCTTCTGGCAACACCTTTAGGGGGAAAACTAGCATTTTTTCTCAAAATTGACACATAACCCAGGACAAATGGGTCTTAGACATAGTGTCACAGGGCTACAAGTTTCACTTTCACTTTCATACCCTGCCAAGGGCAAATGGTTGGCCAGACCTACCAAAAAACCAATGGGCAGAGGCACAAAAACAAGTCTCATCCCTCATGGACACGAGGGCCATTCAACAAGTACCAGAACAAGAGCAGGGGCAAGGATTTTATTCAAGACTGTACTTGGTACCCAGAAAGGACAAAGCCTGGAGACCAATACTGGACCTATCTATTCTAAACACATATCTGGATATACTAAAATTCAAAATGTTGACCTTACAGCAGCTTCTGCCCATGCTGGGCAAGAAGGCTTGGCTTGTGACTTTAGACCCAATCAGACGAACATGCAGAAGATACTTCAGATTCAAAGCTGGCTCAATGGCACTACCAATTCTCTGCACTGCCCTTTAGCTTATCTACTGTGCCCAGGGTATTCACAAAGTGGCTGGAACCAGTAATTGCATTCTGCAGACAAAAAGGAATACAAATATATCCTTATTTGGATGACTGCCTCATACAAGCAGAGAACAAGGACATTCTACTACAGCATCTAGCGTTTGTAAAGAGATTACTACCATGCCTAGGGTACACAGTCAATGAACAAAAATCGAAACTAGTACCCTATCAAGAGATAATATTCCTGGGTGCAAGCTTAAATACAACTGCCCTGATGGCTTATCTCATGCCAGACAAACAAAGGCAACTGACTTCCTATTTCAAACTGTTGGCAACAAAGGCCCAGTTATCTGCAAGAAAAATTCTGCAGGCTTTGGGCTTCATGGTATCCTGCATTTTACTAATTCCATATGCAAGACTGCATATGAGGAAACTTCAATGGTACCTAAAAAGTGTTTGGACTCAGCATTGCCATAGCCTGGAAACAATAATTACTCTCATTCCCTGCCTGCAACAGGAGTTTTGATGGTGGGCGAAGGCCTGTCACCAGAACAAGGGACAGCCATTCACCTTACCCCCAGCCAGGCAGACATTGACAACAGATGCATCAGATTATGCCTGGGGGGCACACATGGCAGGAAGATGTATTCAGGGCACATGGTCCACCAACCAAATACATCTACATATCAATCAAGAAGAGATGCTAGCTGTTCAGAATGCCCTGACAGCCCTCAAGGACCTACTTCATCCGGGACACCTACTGATAAAAACAGACAGTACCACGGTCATGTGGTATATAAACAAGCAGGGAGGCACTCATTCTTACTACCTCTGCAGACTAGCCATGACTTTGTGGGACACAGCATTGACTTACCAAGTACATCTGCAGGCACAATTCCTGCCAGGAAAGATAAATACTCTCGCAGATGAACTAAGCAGAAACCTCATGGATCCCCCATGAGTGAAAATTGGATCCACAAGTCTTCAACATGATGACAAGGAAATGGGGATGCCTAGACATAGACCTGTTTGCCTCTCTTCACAACTGCCAACTAAAGAGATTCTGCACAAGGACTTATCACAGACAAGCATGGAAAGTGGATTCCCTATCTTTCAGCTGGAAAAACGTAACAGTATATGCCTTTCCTCCAATGCCTCTCCTCCCCAAGGTACTCCTAAAAATCAGACAAGAGAAGCCAAAAGTGATACTGATTGCCCCAGTTATCCAATCCTAAGGAACTTGTCTCAATGCCCAGCCTGGACCTTACCTCAAATACCTCACCTACCGTCTCAACAAAACAATCAGATCCTGCACAGCCAACTCAAGACCTTAAATCTGGCAGCATGGCAGATAATGTAGTCATACAAAACACACCTCTCACTAAAGCGGTGATGGATGTCATTTTGGAGGCCAGGAGGCCTAGTACTAGAAAATTGTATGCTGGAAAATGGAAGAGATTCTGTGCCTGGAACCAGGCACAATGAATTGACACAGCAGTACCAAATATTCCTCAGATTTTGCAATACTTAACTGAGATGCTGGACAAAGGCCTATCCTTCTCATCAGTCAAAATTCATGCCTCTGCCATTTTGGCTCATTACAATACAGAGCCACTAATTTTTTCTCATCCTTTGTTAATGCAATACCTCAGAGGAGCCAAAAACTTAAGGCCTCCAAGGAGATCACCAGTACCTGCATGGGACCTCAATTATGTTTTGGAAAAACCCACTCTGCCCCCTTTTGAGCCAGCCTCTACAACTGATATAAAGTTTTTATCTTGGAAAACAGCTCTGCTCCTAGCAATAACCTCTGCAAGACGAGTCTCAGAGCTACAGGCACTCATGGCTGTGGAACCTTTTATCCAGACAGGGTTTCTCTGAGGACAAACCCGACATTTATACCTAAGGTAATGTCCAGTATGGCCCTTAACCAAACTATTCATCTGCCTACCTTTTATCCAAACCCACAGAATAAGGGGGAGAGAATTCTGCATTCTTTGGACATACACAGACAGCTATGCTTCTACTCGAACAGAACCAAAGCTTTCAGAAACACTGAGCAACTACTAGTGGCATATGCTGCAGAATCACAAGGAAAGGCTATCTCAAAGCAGACTATTTCAAAGTGTTAGGCCACTGCATTCATTTCTGCTATTCACAACATGGCAAGCCAGTGCCTAAGGGCATTAGGCCACATTCAACCAGAGCAGCAGCCACTTCAGCAGCCTTCCTCAGGGGAGTACCAACCAAAGACATTTTAGAGGCTGCTACCTGGAGTTCAGTGCACACCCTTACAAAGCACTATCATTTACCACTCTACTCTAAATCCAGGGCAGGCTTTGCCACTGCAGTTCTGCAGGGCCTCATAGCCGCTCCTAATGCTATTTAGCTCCAGCCTCCCAACCATAGCTTTGGGATTCAACCTGAGTGTAATGACTGCAACAGTGAAACACGAAGAACATAGTACAGTTGTGTACACTTACCATAAATGTAGATGTTCGAGTGTATTCACTGTTGTAGTCCAGGTTACCCACCCACCATCCCCCATCTCTTTGCTGGAACTTATCTACACTTCTCTAATCTATACAACCTATGTGGTGTATTTGCTTGTAGATGAAGGTATTATATATTTTGGTGCATGCATGTTTTATTGGCATATTTATAGCCTACCCTTTTGGGGGCACCTGACATCTGGGGCAAGAAAAACTGAAGAAAATGGCATCGGCTGCATCTTTTATAACCCTGGCGCACTGACGTCAGGGAAGAGGTGACAGCAACTGACGCTGGACCTAGACTTTGGAATTCAGGCCGACTGAGGGTAGCCTGCCAGCAGGATAACCCAAGTGTAATGACTGCAACAGTGAACACACTCGAACATCTACATTCATGGTAAGTGTACACAACTGTACTTTTCTGTTAGCCTGGGAACCAGAGAAGTGTAAAAAATGATGTAATGTGAAATGACTCAGCAGTACTGGGTGTTTATCCATTTAAGACTTTGAGAGAAAGGTTAGATCATTTTGGAGTTTGTCTGAACCTGAACACATCATCTCACCAGCACTTGCTTGCTCTGTATGCAAGTAAGATATTTATTTAGAACAGTGATGAGATAGATAGAAATAGCCGGATTAGTCTAGCTGTTTTCTGTATTTTACAGACTATTCTACAGTATTATTTTGAAGCATTTTCCTGTGATTTCTGAACTCTGTATTAGCACTGTGTTGAATTGATGAATATTGTGTTGTGTGTTTATTAAATATTTTAAACCTTTAAACTGTGGCTGTTTTGTGTAGAGGTAATTAAAGTTCTTAGAGTACATTGCATGCATTTAGTGATACTGTCCAAGCCACTCCAATAGACTTGCTGTTCGGCACACTTCCTATTTGGCTAACTGTAATATTACACAGTGAAATTGGTCACCCTTTGGGAAGGGCCTTAGTAGGTGATATTAGTGGTTGGTGGCAGTGATTTATACGTTATGGGGGGCATAGCTGGAGAACCTGTGCTAGCCTTCCCCAGGAGTATCTGTGTTCTTTATAACTCATATCTCAAAGTGTGTGTGTCAGCTACTTGGGCAGGGACACGAAGCACTGATTGGACAGAGAGAGTGCTGGAGGTTTTAGCGTGACCACTCGGCTGAGATCTGTATCTTATAGCTGTGCCAGTGGGGAGACTTATGTGGGGATCTGGAGATAAAGGGAGAAAACAGTCCCAGACTGACTGTGATCTCTGTGTGCTCTTAAGGGAAATTGTACATTACTGTGTGTATACTTATCCTTCCCAATGTGCATGCCCCTCACTGGTGCTAGGGATGAGGTTTGAGGCTCCTTGATTACTGGGCCAGTGCATGGCATCACACCATCTACAAAGACGGATGTTTAAAGTGGTCAACATCAGATGCCAGAAATTGTACATCTGTTGACATTTTATCTAGGCAGTTTTGCTGTTTTCCTTCATATCCCATATGATTTGACAAATATTTGTCCCCTGACTGAATTCTAACAGTTTTCATACTGAACAGTGCCATCCATTTTGCAAAGACTGGCTGACCAATACCATCTGTGATTTTTTTCATTTCAAAATTATCTACTAGAGCTTTTACTGTTTGGTGTGGTGTTTGTACTGTAATACTGGAAAACAGATACTCAATTTGCTTGATACCCCAGTAAATAGCCAATAACTGCTGTATGCAAGGGTGGTAGCCCATTTCCACTGGGGTCATCCTTCTACTATAGAAAGTAACTGGACGTAATGTTTTTCCATTCTGTTGTCTCCATCATATGGCCATTCCTGTAAGAGTTAATGTTTTCTTTCCTGCTGCCCCCTGTAGCACAAATAGCAACTTTGGTGTGGGTGCTTTTATTTCTGTAGCTAGTGCTAATTTTACTTTCATTTGTGAAAATGCCTCATCCTCATGAGGTCCCCACTTTAAAAAGGTGGAGCTCTTCTTCTTTTGTAACATTTTGTAAAAAGGAGCAGCCACAGATGCATGATCTTCTACAAATTCCCTACTGTAATTCATGATTCCCAAGAATTTATATAGATCTGCTATAGTCAATGGCTTTTCCATTTATAAAATGCCTTGCACATGCATAGGGCAAGGAGATCTTCCTGATGGTTTTATAATAGTACCTAGAAACGTAACTTCTTGAGACATGAACTGAATCTTTTCACTTTTAACCTTAAACCCTGCTTGCTATAGAGTATGGAAAACTTTTTTAAGAAGCCGTAAATGCTCCTGTTCTGTCTCAGACTGGATTAATATGTCATCACTGCAATGTAACACTGAATAATCCTTTTCTAGATGTTGCAGAATGGATCCCACTGTCTGGTGAAAAATAACTAGACTGAAATTCTTGAGGTAATCTTGTCATGACATATTGCTGGTTTTTAAATGTAAAGGCAAATTATGGCCATTTTATTCCTGAGTGGTACTGTAAAAAAGCCATTTTCTAAATCTATTGCTGTAAACCACTTACTTTGTGGACTCTTGAACTCCCAGAATCAAATGTGCTCTAGGAGTAATGTATTGATTAACCTTCCGTACATCAACTACCATCTTTTTTTCTTGACTGGCCAGATTGGTGAATTTGTGCGACTGTTGCCTTTATGTATAATTCCTCCCTTTTCCCATTCTGTAATACATTTTTTCTATATGTTCTTCTAACTCCCTAGAAATGGCATATTGTTTTTGAAGTGGAGGTGTGTAATCCTGATCACTACCCATCCCTACTAGCATTTCTAATTTTCCACAATCACTGGGACCCTTGGACCACAAGTTTGGGAATTGCTGTAAACACATCCTCACTGTCTGTATTCACATATCCTGTAAGCTTGTCAGGTTTTTCAGGAAGAGAGATTGCAAAGCAACCTGCACTTTTCTTTCCTTCTCCTTTTTTCCTGTCTTCTATCCAAAGAATACTTTTAGGCAAGTCATTTACTATGCCCAAACATCCTAGAATGTCCATACCAATAATGGTAGTTGAGCAGAATAGATGTATTAATAATGCACCCTTCCATGTCTGACCTTGGTTAAATTTTATGTCTTCATCCTGGCTACTCACTGTGCCATTAAATGCTGAAATGCAAACCTTTTTTATAGGATTTACAGGTAACTGTCTATTTCTGACTGATGCTGCTGCTCATGTGTCTAAGAAGACATTTTTCCATAGTGACCCCTCTACCCAGATATCAATCAGTGGTCGTCCATCTCAACCCCTTTTAAAAGTAGTTAGGAAAGATACCAGAGTAGGGGGCACACCCCTCTTGTAAAGAGATCCACTCACCCTCCCCTTTATTGTCAAATGCAATATGGCACACTACATGTTCTTGCTTGTCATCTTCCTCTGTGTCTGAGTGATCTACATATTTAGGTTTTTCAATCTCTCATCATAACTGCTGCCTAGCCATCCTTTCTGCCTGCTCTACCAAATGTTTTGGATTTACAGGTAAGGCTGTTTGAAAATCTACAGGGTATACATCCCATTTCCTTGTGGATTGATGGCGCTTATAGCTGTCTTTACCAATATTGTAAGGTTTCTGTGCATACACTTGTTTTTTTCTTGCAAATAATTTGGTTCTGTTTTTGGAAACACCCTGTTCTTCCTTCTTTTTATGCCAAGCTTTGTAATGATCACAATTGTGTTTAAAATGCTCTATTTTCTTACAGAAAAAAAATGTTGGTGCCTTTTGTTCATTACATACACCCGATGACGCAGGAACAGGAGTTGGGGGTGCAGATGCAGCTCTACCTTGTTTACACCACCATTGCCTTCCTCAGTATTTAACCTCACCAATCACCTCAAATGGCTCACTACCCTCTCCTAATGCAAAGATATGGTACGAGTATAATGTCCCTCATTGGCCATAGTCTGTCCCCTCATTAATGTTTGTACCAAATCAGTGAGGGTATCTGAATTTCATTCATAAATGCATTTATGATTCTCTGGGATCCCTTCGACCTGCTCTAGAAAGCAATGTATTAACTGTTTTTGTATATCTGTTTTTTGCATGTCCCTATCTGACCTTTGGTATATGATCTGAAAGGCAAGTCTGAAGTGGTTAGCTTGTTCCATTAATTTATCTGAGATGATTTTAAAATTATATAACAGCTTAGCTGTGAGAGGCTGCCCTTGTGTTTATGCCATTAGAACAGCTGCCATACGTCCTACTTTACTATTTAACTGATGAGTTTCTTTAACTGAATGATAGATGTTATGTGGTCCTATCTTGCCTACATTCTTTACTCACGGGTTTGGAGCCAAGAATCGGCTCCGACTCTGCCAACTTATTTCTCTAGCACGAAGTCTCTAATTGGCTGGGCTAACCCGGTATCCCAAGATGCACCTCGCCCCAGCCCCAGATCTTGTTTGCTGCTTGTAGAGTTAGAACGTGGTCTCGCTTGGCTGTGGCTAAGTACCCTTTTCAAAACTTTTCATAAGTCTTTAGCAGTCTGTTTCTCGTAAAAAGCTATTTTAATAGCTAGTTTTTCATTGTGAGTGTACTGTGTAAGCGAGTAGTGTTTTTTTTTTTTTGTGGTATTCCTCTGTTTTGGGGGCTAGTCCCATTTAAATTAGAGGACCAAGTCTTCTCCTGTGTTTTGTGTAAACTTGTGTTTGTTTGGTCGGTAGTTAAATTTCCTTGCTGCACCAAAGAAACGTTTAAATTAGGAGTTTCCTTGCTTGTTCGTAGTTTGGATTTTCCCGCCTTCCTCTCGTGTCTGTCGTCTGGTGAGTGGGTGCTATGAACTACTATGTCTAAAGAGCAGAAAGAGCACAAACCCTCTGGGTTTAAAAAATGCTCAGAATGTGGCTACAAGATGCCCATTACAGATGGGCATTCTATCTGCATTTATTGTCTTGGTGCTATTCACCTGCAAGAGTCCTGCAGTTTTTGCCATGCTTTCAGCCTGAGGATACTGCAGGAAAGAAAAAATAAGTTGATTTTGAAGGGCCTGGTTAAGCCTTCTTTTGATGAGTCCTTAGACTCTTCTTCTAGTACTAAGTCTAAGACTTCCAAGGCCAAGAAAAGGTCTCCGGCTCCATCTGTCTCATCGGAGCAGCCGGAGAAGGTTTCGAAAGTGGATACTGCCTCCTCGGCTCCATTGTCCTCGGGGCCGCAGAAGGTATCTGTTGTACTGGAGTTGACCTCGGCACCAATATTATTGGAGCCTATACGGAGCCGGTCACCCAGTGTTAGGCCTGAGTCTCCGGGTAGGAGATCCCGATCTCCTTCCATTTCCTCCAAATCCTCTAGGCTGTCTGATTTGGATGTGGATAGGGTGGTCCAGAGGCTCCTGCAGTTGCCGGTGTTAGCAAAATTGTTCTCGGCTCCAACTCAGTCGGCTCCGGAGCCAGTCCCTATTCTTGTACCAATGATTCCTCCTCCGAGCACCCCTGTGTTGTTGGAGCCAGAGTGCTCTGCGCTGAGTGATGTCCTCGTGTCGGCTCTGATGCCCCTTGCGAGTTTATCGGAGCCGACGTCGGCTCCAACCATGTCGGTTCCATCCTCTAGTTTCGGTACTCGGGCTTCCTCAGTCGGACCCGAGGGGGATACCTCGGGACTCTTGTCTGTTCCAAGCCTCCCTCTTGGTGCATCGGCTCGGGGAACCCCGACTCCAGTTGTGGTCTTGGGGACGGGTCGGTCCTCGGATTTGGGGGGACCTGCCTTTGAGGCCATGAGGAGCGCACTGGCCAGATCATCGGTTACATCACCCGGATTGGTAACTCCTTCCCCCTACACCCCGGCTAGAGCCCCTGATGCCTCCCTATCCATGGATAGCGGAGCCCGAAAGTCTGAGGATACCCCCATGAGCGGTCCCCAACTTTCTGAGGGCCCATCAGTGTCAGTGCCTGAGGAGCCCCCTAGAAAGAAGTTGTGCAAGGGGAAGCACATAGACTCCCAGGACGAGTCCCTCACTTCCGATACTGACCTCGAGTCAGAGGGGTACCCTAAGTCATCCTCCGATGATGTCTCTTTCTCCAAAATCCTGGAGATCTTGAGGCAGAGAGGTGACTGGCTGTCCAAGACCCTCTCTGAGGAGGAGTCGGTATTCCTCAAGGCCCTCGGAGCTCAACCCTCTGCCTCCTGGGTGTCTCCACCCTTCGATGAACTCCTGACTTGATTTGCCGAAGGGTGTGGGAGACCCCTGATTCCGTGGAACCAGTGCCCAGACATTCAAATAAGTTTCTTTCTGCTCCCCCGGGGAAAGAGTTCCTGACCAAAGGGGTTTCTGTAGATGCCTTAGTGGTAGCGGCAGCCACTCAGCAGGAAGTTGCAGAGGCTTCTTCCGTCCTTCCTCCTAACAAGGAGTCCAGGAGTATGGACCGGTATGTGAAGCGTACCCTGTCTTCAGCGACCTTTATCTTGCATTCGCTGAATTATCTTTGTCATTTTGCTCGGCTCCAGAGAGATCTCCTTAGGGAGTTAGGAGACACTCTGACGGGTAACATGCCTGAGGCACAGACTGTTAATGCCCAGTTGTCTACCCTTGGTTCCATTGTCAACTCATCCATGAGGCTCATATCCTATTCAGCCGAAGGGGCAAGTAGGGCAGCTAGCTCAGGTGTAGCTCTCAGAAGGCAAGCCTGTAGAAATTGCCTCATGTACACAGACAACCCTCTCCTCCTATCACCCAACACTACAACCTGTGAGAGATGCACTTATCTAGCCAAACTGGAGGTAAAGCTCTCACCAACCAAGACTGAACCTGACAGTCATGAGGAGAAGGTAAACATTTGCATCACACCACACTCATCACATAGTCTCAGTACGTCTACACCACCAAAATCCACACATAGAAACTCAAAAACATTCGCGGAGGCTCTCAATAATCTGCCTAAGCAACAGAGACCTCCAAAGCAGAAACACAAGCAACCTCCATCCCCCAACACAACCCAAATGACACACAGCCCACAGATTCAGTGTGCCACTCAAACACAGCCAATAAGGCAAAACAACATACTAGTCATAGGTGACTCTATAGTCAGGCACACTGATGTCCCACTCACCAGGCTAAACAAGGAGAAGGTTACTGTCAGCTGCCTGTCGGGTGCCAGGATCCGCCACATAACCCACGCACTCAGGTCACTCCACAACAAGTACATATATGACTCTGTCATTGTCCATGTTGGTGTGAATGACCTGAGACGTACCTCCGTGGACTACATGAAAAGAGACATGGAAGAGCTCTGCGATCTTGTAGCCCAGGCAGGTATGACCCTAGCCCTGAGTAGCATTCTGCCATTGCCCAGAAATATACTGCAGTACAAGGACAAAATGATTGTTTTCAACAATTGGCTAAGCTTCTGGTGTCATTCAGAGGGGATCCAGTATCTGTCTGCTTGGGATGACATGGTCGACAGACCACAATGCTTTGCCACAGATGGCCTGCATCTGTCGCCCCTAGGATTCTGGATATGGCTAAGGCTCTTGCTGCCCCTATAGTGTCTTTTTAGGCAGGGTTCAAGTAACAAATTCACCACCATAACAGGAACATGCAAGCAAAAACTGAGGGTAATGCTACTCAATGCTAGAAGTCTAAATTTCAAAATGCACTCACTCGAGGCACTCCTTAAAATGGAGAACATCGATATCTGTGCAGTGACTGAGACCTGGTTCAAGGCTCCAGAGAGCACCCCTGCACTACCAGGCTACAACTCATACCACACTTTTTGGCCATCTAACCTGGACCGAAACACCAAAGGTGGGGGTGTGTCCATATTCATTAAGGATATCCACACCTCCAGGCTAGTTGCCTAGCATAATGCATCTGAGGTTATCCAAGTGCAACTAACTCTTGGCAAAACTGCAATCCAAATTGTAGCTTGCTACAGATCCCCCACCATGCCCCAGGATTCCCACTCCTCTTTTCTTGATGTACTGGAAAATATTAGGGTTCAACCAAACACCCTAATAATGGGCGACTTCAACTACCCCATTAACTGGGAAAACTACTCATGTACTAACTCCTTAGCGCAATGCTTTCTTGAATTCATAAACTCCAATGCCCTAGATCAACTTATCCACACCCCCACCAGGGGCAACAATATCCTAGACCTAGTCATTACCAACATGAGTGACCGGTGTTCCACACCTGAAGTCAACTACTTGTTGGTCCGATCCGACCATAAGCTAATCACCCTTGATATCCACATCCCACCCCCACCCCCCATTAAGGAAACCACAGTAAGAAATTTCTCCAAAGCCAACTTCATGCTTCTTAAGACAGAAGTAGTGAACTTCATGACACCTATGCAGATGGACAATACAGTTACAACTGCTGAATCCTACACAAATGCGCTCTATAAGCACCTACATGAGTGCATGGATCGTGCTATCCCAAACAGAACCAAGCCGCTATCCTCCAAAAAAAGGAAGCCAATCTGGTGGTCCCCTGCCATAAACAAACTGTACAACAGAAGGAAGAAACTGTTGCAAAAGAGTAAAATCCCATGAGTGGAGGAGCTCCCTGGTCAGCCTCAGTAAGAAGCTGAGATCCAGTATAAGATCCTCCAAAGCTAGCTATGAAAATAAAATTGCCACTAATTCCAAGGACAACCACAAAGCATTCTATAGCTATGTCAAGATTTTCAATGGCAACACCCAGATCTGCTCTGAGTTACAGCACACAGGCATGAAAATTACAGAACCAACTGATATTGCCAACATCCTGGCAGATAGGTTCAGTGCTAACTTTACCCCCCCTCACCCCCTAAAGGGCCCATATCTATACAGGAAGAATGCAGAGTCTCTGTAATCACAACTACGCAGATGAAAGCTGCACTCTCTAAAGCCAAAAACACAGCATCCATGGGACCGGACAACATCCCAGGCTGCGTTTTACACGAATTTCAGAATGATCTGGCTCCCCACTTAAGCACCATGTTCAATGACAGCCTCGCATCAGGCTTTGTGCCCACTGAATGGCGCACAGCAACAGTTATCCCACTCCACAAAGGGGGAGCCACCACTGATCCCGGGAACTATAGACCTATTAGCCTGACTAGCCTGGTCTGCAAAGCCATGGAACGTATCATCATGGAACTCATAAACAAAGACATTGGCAACCTCCAAACTCTGGATCCCACCCAGTTCGGGTTTGTGAAAGGCAGATCATGCCTCCTGAACCTGATCGACTTCTTTGAGGCAGTCACCAAAGCCGTAGATGAGGGTAAAGTGGTTCACACAGCCTATCTTGATCTCACCAAGGCTTTCAATACCATCCCCCATTCTGGAATTATAGCTAAACTCAATAAACTAGGCATAAATCCCTACGTCACAAGATGGGTTGCCAACTGGCTCACTTACCGAACTCATACTGTAAAAGTTTCAGACTCCAAATCTGACCTCAAACCAGTGACAAGTGGAGTACCACAGGGTTCCGTCCTGGGACCGCTCCAGGAAAATAACTTTCTTGGGTGGCGTAAGCCAGGGAACCTTGTTGGCTAGGCTTGCGTAGTCCCTTGGGCCGATAGCTTAGTACCTACCTATGAACCTATGGATGTGCCTGTGTCATTTTGCGGAGGCCTTTAAGTCTTCCTTCACTGACGCCCCCTTCGATGGGTCCTCACTGTTCGGGACCAAAGTGAAAGACATCCTCACCAGATGCGAACAGCAGGGGAAGACCCTATCTGCCGTAGGGGCCCATTTCTCTCTTCCTTCTAGGCCTTACCCCAAGGCTCAGAGAGGAGGGAAAATGTGGTTCAAGAAGTCACAGAAGTCTTTCCCTGCAGCTCAAGTTGAGTCCCCCTCCAGAGGCAGAGGAGTGGAAAATTATTCTGGAAGATACCGTCCTAGAGGCAGAGGAGGCCCCCGCAACTTGGGAGACCACGATTCCTTTCGCGGGTCTTCCTTTCAGTGTTCCTGAGGTGTTGCCCGACTGTGCTGTTCCGGAGCCAGTCAGGGGCCGAATTTCGTTGCATCGGAAGTCTGGGAAAGCATCACCCAGGATCGTTGGGTGCTTCGAATAGTTACTGGAGGTTACACTATCCTTTTTTTTTTATCTACACCCCCTCCAGTCAAAAGAATCCTGGATGTTCCACCCAGTCAACGGGATCAAGCAGCACTAGAAGTTTCAAAGCTGCTAGAAAAAGGAGTCATCCAACCAGTCCCCTCAGATCATATCGGATCAGAAAATTACTCAAGACTCTTTTTGGTGCCGAAAAGAACAGGGGACCTGAGGCCCATTCTGGATCTCAGCCGATTGAATCACTACATTCTGAAGTCCAAGTTCCGAATGGTCACTCTTCAGTCCATTTTTCCCTTGCTGGAAAAAGGAGTATGGATGTGCTCCATCGATCTCAAGGATGCCTACTACCACATCAAGATGGACAAGGCATCCAGGAGTCACTTACGCTTCCATCTGGGAGCCAGTCACTTCCAGTTTCGTGCCCTGCTCTTTGGTCTCACCACAGCCCCCAGGGTGTTTACCAAGTGTTTGGCAGTAGTGACGGCTCACCTGAGACGTAGGCAGTTCCAGGTGTTTCCATATCTAGACGACTGTCTTCTCACCACCCCCACCAGGCATTTCCTCATTCAAGCCAGGGAGGCTACCATTACACTTTGTCAACAACTAGGAATTACCTTGAACTGGGAAAAGTCTGCCTTGCTGCCCTCACAGTGTGTTGTTTTTATAGGCACAGAGATAGACTCTATTCAAATGCGGGCCTTTCTGCCACAAGAGAGGATAAGTGCTGCAGTCTCAGATTCATGCATTGCTGCCCCTCAAGAGAGTTCAGGCCAGATTAGTACTCCAGCTCCTGGGATCCATGGCTGCCACCATCATGCTGGTGCCGCTAGCCAGGTTACACATGCAGATCCTACAGTGGCTCCTTTCGGCCCAATGGTCCTTTCAGAAATGTCCTCTTTCCCACTTGATACTTCTCATGGACCGGTGCAAACAGGACCTCCGCTGGTGGCTATGTTCCACCAATCTGGACAAGGGGAGGAGCTTGATTCCTATG
Organism: Protopterus annectens; assembly: GCF_019279795.1. Classification (NCBI taxonomy): domain Eukaryota; kingdom Metazoa; phylum Chordata; order Ceratodontiformes; family Protopteridae; genus Protopterus; species Protopterus annectens. The sequence goes on from NC_056729.1 coordinate 784,909,146, forward strand.
TCTCCAGTGGCCACAGTGACCACGGATGCCTCCCAGATGGGGTGGGGGGCATTATCTTGGCAGGACGGTCCAAGGCACATGGCAAGATCACGAGGTACACCTGCACATCAATGCTCTAGAGATGAGAGCGGTGTTGCTAGCATTGCGGGCACTTCAATGCTCTCTTCCTCTGGAAATGATTGCAATTCACTCGGACAGCATGTCCGTGGTGTGGTACCTGAACAAGCGAGGGGGGCAAGTCTTACCCCCTCTGCAGAGAGGCCATGCGATTTTGGCATTGGGCAGTGTCTTCCCAATGGTTTTTAGTGGCAACGCACACTCCGGGAAAGACCAACGTGATAGCGGACAGGCCGAGCAGAGCTATTCTGATGCCTTACGAGTGGTCCCTGAACAACAGAGTGGCGGTTCAAATTTTCAACAGGTGGGGTCAGCCTTGCTGCGATCTCTTCGCCAGCCCTCTCAATGCCAAATACAGCAAGTACTTCACACTGATCCCCCCACAGGGGGAAGTCCCCCAGGGTCACTCTAGTCCACGATTGGCCCTCCGGTCTGATCTATGCTTTCCCTCCATTACCAAGAGTGATTCAGAAAGCCATATCCTTGAGAAGCAGGATGATTCTAATTGCTCCACACTGGCCTCGACAAGTATGGTTCCCTTTTCTTCAGCAGTACGCAGTGGATGGTCCTTGGACACTGGACCCAGTGCCAGACCTACTGATTTCACATGTCAGGACAGCTCCATCCCTCCCTGCGAACCCTCAGGTTGACAGCCTGGCTGCTTCACTTCCATCACTAGTTAGATGACATTCCTTTTCACCTGAGGTGGTACACATCTTGTCTTCATCTCATAAGTCATCCACCCGAAGAATTTATTCCAGCAAATGGAAGAGATTCTCCATTTGGGCCAGGCCCAAGGTTTGGACCCCTTCACAGCCCCAATTCCGTCGGTCCTAGATTTTTTAGCCATGCTTTTCCGACAGGGCTCCGTGCCTGCTACCATTAAGGTGCAGCTGGCTGCAAATTCCAATTTTCATACATCTTACGAGCCTTCTCTTATGGGCCATAAACTTTGTAAGGCCTTCTTGAAAGGTGCCTGGTTACTTCGCCCTCCTGTTTCAAAACCTGTCATGCCATGGGATCTAAACCTGGTGTTACAAGCCATCACTTTATCGCCCTTTGAACCGGCTGCCACCTGTGAATTAAAATTTCTATCTTGGAAGACAGCTTTCCTAATGGCCATTACATCGGCCAGAAGAGTATCAGAGATTCAAGCTTTGTCCATTAAACCTCCGTATTTGACCTTTCATAAGGACAGAGTTTCCCTGAGACTTAACCCGTCCTTCCTAAGGTGTCATCCACCGTTAATCTTCATCAGTCTATTGAGTTACCAGTGTTCTTTCCAAACTTTTCCAGTAAAGCAGAGTTTAGATTTCACCAGTTGGATGTGCACAGACAACTAAGATTCTACTTGCACAGGACTAAGCATATTAGGAAGTCTGATTAACTGTTTGTGTCCTCAGAAAACAGAACAGGTTGTCCTATTTCCAAGAGCACAATTTCTAAATTGATCAAAGATTGTATTTCCTTTATCTATTCATCAGCAGGCAGAAATTTACCTTTTCCTGTCAAAGCTCACTCTACCAGGGTAGTGTCTACATCTGTAGCTTACCATGCCAGGCTTTCATTGGATGATGTTTGTGCTGCAGTCACCTGGGCCTCTCTACACACCTTTATTACTCATTACAAGTTGGATGTGGCTTCCAGGGGACGGGCTTCCTTTGGATCCACGGTTCTCAGGAGTATTTTCCTATGAGCCGCCCAGGATAGAGGTGCTGGGGACGCTGTCCTGTGAGTAAAGAATGTAGGCGAGATAGGACCACATAACATCAGGTAGTTATGTACTCACCATAACGATCGATGTATGTGGTCCATCTCGCCTCACGTTCTTACGTACCCTCCCACCTGCCCCCTTCCTGTAGGATTTGGAGGAAAATTTGCTCTGAGAACCCTTCAATGTCAGTTGTTTTTTCTTTCCTTTCTGGCTGGAGCTCCTTCCAGTGGTGGTTGTGTGTGGGGTGTGACTGGAATGGCTGCAAACTAGATCTGGGGCTGGGGTGAGGTGGATCTTGGGATACCGGGTTAGCCCAGCCAATTAGAGACTTCGTGCTAGAGAAATAAGTTGGCCGAGTTGGAGCCGATTCTTGGCTCTGAACCCGTGAGTAAAGAATGTGAGGCGAGATGGACCACATACATCGATCGTTATGGTGAGTACATAACTACCTGTTTTAAAACATTTGGGAATAAAAATCCAGAAACATCTAAGTAATGCATTTGCCCATACATCATACCCTGCTGTGTATGCTACTCATTCTTCAAATGCAAGCATGTTGTAAAATATGTTTTTTTTAATCATTCCACTGTGGTCAGCTTTGTAATAATCTAGACTGTGTATATAGATCTGCAGTAGTTCCCTGTTCTATGACTTGTACTGGTTTTGTGCTCTGCAATTCTTCAACTCTTCTATTCGAATATTAGCTTGTATTTATCCTGAATATCACTAACCAGATTTTCTTTATCCTGTAACTGTTGCTTAAGATCTGATATTTCCTTTTGTATTTCTTTACAGGTTTTATTACACTTTTTAGTAGACTCTTCTGTTGATTGTAGGGCCCCTATGCACTTTTGACAGAGTTCTTGTATATCACTTCTAAATTTTTTGACCTCACCTTGTCTGTCTCTTAGAAATGTGTTAATGTTTTCTGTTAAATGATCAACAACCTTGCCCCAGTCCTCATCTGTTGTGTGTTGAGCAGTGGCTTTATTCCACTGTTGTACATATTTTTAAAGGGGTGTACAAGATCTATAGGGGGATTCTGTCAATAATAGATTTGACTGCTGTTGTAACTCTAATATGAATGCAGTAACAGAACACAATTGTTTAATATCTGGATATACCGTAAGCATTTTTATCTTTTGTTGGTTTGTCACCATTAACATGTTTGTCTTTACAGTCAAACCGTTGAGATATGGCCTGCACTATATGTTTATGGCATTGCACACAAAAAGCAGTTTCAGATGATTCACACAAACATTTACTATGACAGGCCTCATTTTTTGTTCTAGATACCAATCAAATGTTGCAACCAATTTACCTAATGCTTGAACATCAACTTGCCCTAATAAGGTTTTACATTTAATAATGTTCTGTGTGTATACCAGCATTGCATTTTTTCCCATATATTGTCTGGTTGTTCTGAGACATTGAGTAAAGCTTGGTTTACATCTCCTGCTATTGTCCCTAATGGCATCCATACTTGTGTGTGACACAGTAAAGTCTTACCACTTAGCAAGAGAACAGGTGATCAGGCTGCTGTTGCAGATGGCTGGAAAATTTTCTGTAGTCACTTGAGAAGCTGGTGAAACAAAGATGGCAGTGGGCAGCTTTGAAACCTTGTTCACCTTTCTTGGAGACTTTATGGCACTACGACTTTCCTGTATGGCACTATCTCTGGATTCAGATGTCTAAAAACTGTACTGCTGCAAGCTGTATAAAAGCTGGAGTACTCCTATGTAGGACTCTCATACACAACCTTTAGTTACTGTGCCTTTACTGGGGTGACCCTATGCAGACATCACCCCCCTTGTTCGAATGCAGGCTAGACTTGCCACTGAAAAATTAAATATGAAGGTGCTGCTGTGCTGTACTTACTGTACTGAAACCAAAGTCGTCTTAAGACACAAAGTCTTGCTGGCTGTTTACAGCTGAATCAGAATCTGGTTATTGCACAGAGGTTTGCATGACTGCATCTATAGTCTGATTAAGGCACTGAGCCTTGCAACTGCACACTGATAAAGAAATATACTTTGCAGCACAATACTATTTTACTGTAAGCACAGTTACTAATAAATAACTTATAACAAACAACACGTACTACTGCGACAACTTGTAGCATAGATGTTCAAAGTTTTACTTCCCAATCAGCATAGATGATTATTCTCGTACACAGTACCTTGAAAGAAGTGCGTTCCTAAAAATACCTCTAACACAACTGAATTTTTACAGTCTATTTATACTATTCTTCTCACGCACTTTAGATCCTGTTTTTCTTTTTGGTATCTTTTTTGGGATTTATACCGAAACATCTGATGTTATGTAGTCCAATCTTGCCTACATTCTTACCCGTGGGTTCTGAGCTGAACCTCTGCTCCGACTCGGCCATACTCTAGCTCAAAGTCTTTCAATTGGCTGGGCTAAGAGGTATCCCAAGCTGCACTGCTCCCTTTCCCCAGATCTCGTTTGCCGCTCGTAAATCTCAGACGTGGTCTCTCTCTTGGCTGTGGCTAAGTATAAATTTTGTCTTGTTTGGCTAAAATATTTGACATTCTTGATCCAAAAGCTATTTTCATAGCTAGGGGTGTGTGTGTTGTTGCTTTGTGGAAGCTGTTTTGTGTGGCCTTTGTCTACCTTTTGTCTGGTATCCCATCAGCTATCTCCCAACGGGCTAGGCCCATTTTAGTTAGAGGACCAAGTCCTCTCTTGGTTATCTGTTTTTCCCCTCTGTGCTCGTTTTTTGTTTTAGGTACCTATCCCCTCCGGGCTAGGGCTGTTTAAGTTAGAGGACCTAGTCCTTCCCCTTGTTTTTCCTGTTAGGACTGTTTGAGTTAGAGGTCCTTGTGTGGTGTCTGTAGTTTATTAGTTTCTAGTTCCCGTGCTTGTTGCTGGTGTCAGTTTTCATGTTGTGCTGGTTAGTATCCTGCCGACCATGTCTAAGGATACAAAAGAACATAAGCCTTCGGGCTTTAAGAAATGTAGCTAAATGTGGGTACAAGATGTCGATTACTGATGGGCACTCTGTGTGTGTTTATTGTTTGGGGGCTATACACCTTCAGGAGTCTTGTGTGTTCTGTCACTCATTCAGCCCTTGTGTTCTACAGGAAAGGAAGAACAAACTAATTCTGAAGGGACTACTGAAGCCCTCCAAGGAAGATTTGGAGAGGTCTTCTAGTGCTAGGTCCTCTCCCTCTAAAGTAGACAAAACATCCAAAGCAAAAAAACGATCTCCGGCTCCATCTGTATTATTGGAGCATCCAGAGAAAGTTACTAAGTCTACTGTGGCATCCTCAGCTCCACTGTCTTAGGTGCTGAAGGAAGTTTGTGAATCAACAGAACCTACATCAGCTCCCAGCCTCTCAGAGCTGGTGATGGAAATATTAGTTTGGAGCTGGTCTCCAATTTTTAGACCGGTTTCCCCTCCTCATAGGTCTCCTTCTGAGAGGAGGTCTAGATCTCCTACCTTGTCCTCTAGGTCCTCCAGGACATGCTCTGATGTGGATAGAGTGGTGCAGAGACTGCTTCAATCACTGGTGCTGGCCAAATTGCTTCCGGCTCCAGCCCAGTCGGCTCCGGAGCCCATCACCCATCCATCGTCGATACATCCTCCGAGCAAATCTCAGCCTTCGGAGCCAGAGTGGTCGGCGCAGTCTGATGCTTCTAGGTTGGCTCCGATAGCCCATCCTAGTTTTTTGGCTCCGATCTCAGCTCTGACCCTGTCTGCTCCGTCCACGAGGTCCAGGACTCATGGTTCCTCAGTCTGATCCGAGGGGGAGGTTTTGGGATGCTCTTCAGGTCCTAGTCTCCCTCTCAGTGCTTCGGCTTGGGTGAGCCTGCCCCTTGCTTCGGACCTTGTCCCTTCTGCTCCGAGGTCTTCCATGGTTGGTCGATCTTCGGAGCTGGGTGGACCAGCCTTTGAGGTCATGCGGAGCGTGCTGGCCAGATCCTCAGCTGCATCATACAGCACTGACACTCTACCACTTCCAGCTCCGGTATCAGTCTCTGATTGCCCCCTATCTTTGGACAGCAGAGATCCAGGGCCTCAGAATACCTCCATGAGTGGTCCCCAAATTTCTGAGGACCCCCCAGAGTTTTTGCCTGAGGAGCTACCCAGAAAAAGAATGTGCAAGAGGAAGCACATCAACTCCCAGGAAGAGTTTCCCACGTCGGACACCGACCTCGAGGAATCAGTGTAGTCCCCCACGTCGTCCTCTGAGGATATCTCTTACTCTGATATCCTAGAGATCTTGAAGCAGAGAGGCGACTGGCCCTCAAAACCCCCCTCCGAGGAGGAGTCTGTGTTCCTGAAGGCCTTTGGGGCTCAGCCCTCTGCCTCCTGGGTTTCTCCACCCCTGGAACTCCTGGATCTGGTTTGTCTGAGGGTGTGGGAAACCCCTGACACTGTGGAACCAGTCCCCAGGAGACCAAACAAATTTCTGTCTGCCCCCGCTGACAGTTTCTCACGAAGAGCGTTCCAGTAGATGCCATGGTGGTGGCAGCGGCCACCAAGAAGGAACTGGCTGAGACTTCATCTATCGTCCATCCCCCTAACAAGGAGTCTAGGACCATGGACTGGTATGGGAAGTGTATGTTTTCTTCAGTGGCCTTTACTCTGAGGTCGCTGAATTACTTGTCACATTTTACACGGCTCCAAAGAGATCTCCTGAAAGAGCTTGGAGATTCTCTGCAGGGTAACATTTCTGATGCAATGGCTCAGAAAGTCAGTGCTCAGATATCTACCCTAAATTCTATTGCTAACTCCTCCATGAGGCTGATCTCTTATGCAGCTGAAGGAGCAAGTAGGGCAGTAAGTTCCAGAGTTTCTCTCAGGAGGCACTCCTGGATGCACCTCTGTAATTTCGCAGTGGCCTTCAAGTCTACATTCATAACGCCGCGTCTGATGGTTCCTCGTTCGCAACCAAGGTGAAAGACACACTCACTAGGTACGAGCAAGAGGGAAAAACTCTCTGCTGTGGGAGTCCATTTTTCCATGCCTTCTAGACCTTATCCCAAGGTCCCGAAGAGTGGGAAAATATGTGGTTCAAGAAATCTCAGTGTTTTTTGCATGATGCACAAAGTGATTCCCCCTCCAGAGGCAGGGGAGGGGATGGTAACTCAGGTAGATGCCGCTCTAGAGGCAGAAGAGGCCCGCGTAACCAGGGAGACTGTGATTCCTTTCGTGGTTCTCCCTACCACCGCTCCTGATGGGAGGCCTGAATGTGCGTTTCCGGAGCCAGTCGAGGGTCGCATTTCACTATACCCAAAAGCATGACAAAACATCACCCAGGACCAATGGGTATTAAAAATAGTTTCCGGAGGGTATCACATTCCCTTCTCTTCTTCCCCTCCACTGATCAAAAGAATCCCAGATGTTCCACCCAGTCAAAGGGATTCTGCAGCTTCAGAGGTTATAATGCTGCTAGAAAAAGGAGCCATCCAGCATGTCTCCTCAGATCAGATTAGGGACTTACTCCAGATTCTTTTTGGTGCCAAAAAAACGGGGGACCTGAGGCCCGTCTTGGATCTCAGCCGCTTGAACCTCCATGTGAAGAAGTCCAAGTTCCGAATGGCCACGTTGCAATCTCTTCTCCCATTGTTGGGAAGAGAAGTGTGGATGTGCTCCATCGACCTTGAGGATGCTTACTACCATATAAAGATAGACAGGGCATCCAGAAGTCATCTACACTTCTGGCTGGTAGCCAGTCATTTTCAGTTTTGTGCCCTTTGGTCTCACCACAGCCCTCCAGGGTGTTCACCAAATGTATGGCAGTGGTGACTGCTCATTTGAGATGTCAGGGATTCCAAGTGTTTCTGTATCTGGATGACTGGCTCCTTTCTGCCACCACCAGGCATCTTCTACTACAGACCAGAGATGCCACTATCAAGCTGTGTCAACAACTGGGCATCACTCTAAACTGGGAAGTCTGCCTTGTTGCCCTCGCAGCCTGCCACCTTTATAGGCACCGAGTTAGATACTGTGCTCATGAGAGCGTTTTTACCACAAAAAAGGATTCAGGGTTTGCAACAACAGGTGTACGCGTTGCTCCCTTTAAAAAAATGAAGGCAAAAACGGTTCTCAATTTGTTAGGGACAATGGCTGCAACAATTATACTGGTTCCTCTGGTGAGGCTACACATGAGGCTCCTTCAGTGGCTACTCTTCGCCCAGTGGTCTCTACAGCATCTTCTGCTTTCTCATCTTATAATGATCACAGACAAGTGCAAGCAAGATCTACGCTGGTGGCTTCACACCAGCAACCTCAATGTGGGAAAACCCTTCATCCCATCCCCTCCTGTTGCCAAAGTGACCACGGATGCCTCCCAGATTGGGGTGGGGGGGCATTATCTCAGCAGGACAATCCAAGGCACATGGCAGGAACACGAGATGCATCTGCATATCAATATCCTGGAGATGAGAGCAGTGCTACTAGCGTTGCAAGCACTTCAGAGCTTTCTTCCTCTTGGGACAATTGCGATCCGCTCAGACAATATGTCGGTGGTATGGTATCTGTGGTATGGTATCTGAACAAACAGGGAGGAACCAAGTCGTACCCCCTTTGCAGAGAGGCCATTAGAGTGTGGCAATGGGCAATGTCTTCCCAACATTTTCTTGTAGCAAAGCACATTCCAGGGAAGTCCAACGTGATAGCTGACAGGTTGAGCAGAGCAATTCTGATGTCTCACGAGTGGTCCCTGAACAGTCAAGTTGCGGAACAGATTTTCCACAGATGGGGTCAGCCTTGCTGCAACCTATTTGCTAGTCCTCTCAATACCAAGTGCAGCAGCTACTTCACCCTTATCCCCCCTCAGGGGGAGTCACCCAGGGACACTCTAGTTCATGATTGGCCCTCCGGTCTACTTTATGCTTTTCTGCCTGTTCCTCTGCTGACAAAGGTTATTCAGAAAGCGCAGTCCTTGAGAAGCAGGATGATCTTGATTGCTCCACACTGGCCTCGTCAAAATTGGTTCCCCTTTCTCCATCCCTATCTCATGGACGCCCCCTGGATTCTGGACCCACAGCCAGATCTACTGACTCATATGTCAGGGCAGTTCCATCCCTCTCTTCAGACCCTCCGGTTGACAGCCTGGCTATACTCCACTTCCATCACTAGTCAGGCTTCATCAGTTTCCTCTGGAAGTGGTTCATATTCTGTCTTCTTCCCATAAGCCTTCGACCAGAAAGATTTATTCCAGTAAATGGAAAAGATTCACCATCTGGGCTCAGGCAAGACAAATTGATCCTTATACAGCTCCAATTTCTTCAGTTCTGGAATTTCTCTCCATGCTTTTCAATCAGGGGTCAGCAGCCACGACCATTAAAGTACAGCTGGCCGCTTATTTCCACTTTTCACATCGCTAATGAACCCAGTCTAATGGCGCGTAGACTTTGTAAGGCATTCTTGAAAGGTACTATGCTGCTTCGCCCTCCAGTCTTTGACCTGGTCATACCTTGGGACCTAAATTTTGTGCTACAATATCTCACCTCTGCCCCCTTTGAGCCTGCAGCTACTTGTGAACTAAAATATTTGACTTGGAAGACTCTTTTTGGTAGCCATCACTTCAGCTAGACGTGTCTCAGAGCTCCAAACTGTGTTAATCAGACCGCCTTACTTGATTTTTTACAAAGACAGGGTTTCCCTTCCTTTATGCCAAAAGTGGCTTTGGTTAGTAATCTCAACCAATCCATTGAACTGCCCGTATTTTTTCCAGAGTTTTCTAATAGGGCAGAATTTAAATTTCACCAGCTGGATGTTCACAGGCAGTTGCGCTTTTATTTGCACAGAACGAAGGATCTTAGAAAATCAGATCAGCTATTTGTCTCATTTTCAGAAAATAAGATTGTGACTCCTGTTTCCAAAGTGACCTTGTCTAGATGGATCTCTAGTTGTATTTCCTTCATTTATGCCTCAGGTGGTAAGGATTTGCCGTTTAGAGTGAAGGCTCATTCTACCCGATCTATGTCTACCTCTACAGCATTTCAGGCCAGGATGTCTATGGATGATATTTGTGCTGCGGCTACATGGGCATATCCTCACACCTTTATTACTCACTACAAACTGGATTTGGTATCCAGAGGCAGATCTTCCTTTGGTTCCACAGTGCTCAGGAGTATTTTCCACTGAGCCTCCCTGGGTTCAGGTGTTGGGGACACTGTCCCATGGGTAAGAATGTAGGCAAGATTGGACTACATAACATCAAGAAGTTATGTATTCACCATAACGTTCGATGTATGTAGTGCATCTCACCTCACATTCTTTCTTACCCTCCTGCCTTCCCCCATCCTGGAGGACCTAGGGGTTAGTTCTGGTTTCAGTACTCCTTTTATTATTGGATTGTTTTTTCCTTCTCTGTGTATTGTGTGTATGGAGGGTGAGTGATTGAGCTTGCAGCAAACAAGATCTGGGGAAAGGGAGCAGTGCAGCATGGGATACCTCTTAGCCCAGCCAATTGAAAGACTTTGAGCTAGAGTATGGCCAAGTCAAAGCCGAGGTTCGGCTCCGAACCCACGGGTTAGAATGTGAGGTGAGATGGACTTCACACATCGAACGTTATGGTGACTACACAACTTCTTGTTCTGCTGTTGCATTACTTCCCAGACTTGTTTTTTAAGGAAATGTTTTGTGGGAAAGCACGTAAAAATTGTTTTTATCAGTTGACTATGTCCATTCATTTGTGAGGAATTACATCAAATTTTTTTTAATATTGTGACAAATATGTTTTTAAGGAAACATCTTGTGGAAAAGCATGTACTGCTGATTTCATAAAAACGCCATGTCCATTCATTTGTCAACTTCTTTGCTGACACTGCTGGAGAAGATTTTTTTTGAGGAAACAGTTTGTAAGAGAGCACATATTGCTGAGTTTATAAAAAGTATGTCAATTAATAGACACACTCAGAGCTATGTCAAATGGTATGGATATGCATTACATATTGCTAAGCTCTATTCCTACATTTAAGCAAGCTTTATTGTATGCCTTATTTATTTTGCATTTTTATAGCAGAATTGATTTTAACCTTTATTCATGGTTTAGCACACTCTTAACAGGTGGTCTTTTCTAGAATCTTTTTTTTTTTCTCATTTTCGGAACACTTCCTTCCCTTTATAGCATTGGTGAGGTTACAGGGCAAACTCAATATGTGGAGATTTAATGGAGGTATGGTATTATGGGTAGAGGAGGGGGCATAGCTCTCTACCTCTTAACACAAAAACTCTGGACAAAGCCAAAAATAATGGGGGGGGGACAAAGCCCCAAAAATAGGGACAATTTTTAAATATTGCTCTTATAAACTTAGAAAGTTACTAAAATAAAACGCCTCATGTTACCATGAATTTTCTGAAGGGTATAGTCTGAAACTCAAATGACTACGTTATTTAGTGAAGTCAGTCCTCACCGATTTGCCACAAAAATCCAGAAAATCACAAATTCTATGAGGAACAGACCAAATTTATGAGGCAAAAGTCTGGACATTCTGCAAAAATCTGTACAGTTGAGACGTATGGAGGTGGTGCTTCAGGAGTGAATAATCTGACATGCCAGTTTCTGATCTGAACTGGATCCATTAGCCTACAGGCTGAGATGGACAGAAGGCGGCAATGGATATCTAGCTTTATGGGTAAATACATAACTTTTGTTTTTTGATAAATTCATGGCTTGTGGAGAACAGGAGAAACCGTACTTACACAGTGAGTATTAGAGATGTAATTTATAATAGAAACACAGTATTTCTGTTCTTTATTTATAAAATGTCTAATATTGACTGACTTTTTATCATAAAAGGAGAAGTTTATTGGTACATCTGGCATTACCCAGTCCAGTTACTTTAAACCTTTGGACTGGTCACTGTAGATGGTTGCAAACCTAAATTCAGGTTTCTCTCCAAAGGTCCAGTTCCTCTGACTCCTATAATGCACCTCTCCCACCCAAAAATTCCAAATCTCATTTGCTCTCATGCTCAGATGCCAGTCTTTCTAGAGCTTATTGTGAAATGCCTGTGTTTAACCTATATTTCGCAAGGTTCAAGTTAACTTTTCAGCTTTTATCTTCTAGTCCTCCTAGCAGTTTTTTTCCTGTCATTCTTCCCCTCTCTATGTTGGGTGGTTGGGCCTAACATTTTGACTTTTTTCTTCCTTTTTGATTGTTTCTTTCTTCTTGCAAGTATTTTTGTGTTAAACTGCTGTAATCATTCTTAATTTATTAACTACTACTGATTGTGTTAGCTTTTGCTGTGTATGTACCTTTGAGAAGTACGGGCAAAACTTGTGGCTACAAGATTCCACCCCAGTTCATGCATAATTTATCTATGGTGTGCCGAGAGTCAGAACATCTGAGCCTTATACAACCTATGGAAGAAAAAAAAGTTTATTTTGAAGGGTTTACACCTAATAACACTAAACATGCCAATAAAGACAAGGAGAAAAGAAAACTGGTTGATAAGTAAAACATGGCACCTTCTATTAGAAGTTCCTCATCAGTATTCCTCTTTGGGGTTGTCTCACCTGGAAGTTCTTATTGTGTCAGATCCATCTAGGAAACAAGCATGGAGCTTTTTTTGTGAGAAGGAACTATCAAAATACTTCTTCCCAATCTTCTGCCTTGTCTACCAGCATTAGAAATTCTTCATTATATATTGGGATCATATAATGATTGCCTTAATCAAAGCCCAGACTGAATTAGGTGTCCTCCTGTCCTTGGCATAGATGGGGAGGAGCCCACTGTTTCCCTATCTCATGTACCCCTCTCTATGTATTGTTTCAGTACAAGGAGATTCAGAATGAAGGGCAGTCTTGGTTCAGTTTATTTCTGTGTCAGTAGGACTCCTCCCTTAGTCCCAGCAGCCTTGATACTGACCTTGTCTGTGTCAAAAGTACCTAACATCAGGAGCCCACCATTGATGTTTGTTTCCATTTCAGCTCAAATCTCATTGGGGCCATTCTTTGTTTTTTGGCATTTGACATCTGTGTGCCAAAGCTGGTTTCAAGGCAGTGACTTCAGTTTGGATGCCTTGACGTCAGTGCCTTTTGTTTCTATAGTGGGCATTGTTGGACTTTGAATCTCTGGAAAGGGTCAAGAAATGCTGTTCTGTAGAGGTAACATGTATATCACCAACTTTGACTCCACTCCAGGACACCAAGTATTCAGGAGCCTTGTGTGCAGCTCCTCAATCTCAACATCAGTCAGATTCAAAAGGCTTTAGAAGACACCAGTTCTCAGGATGATCCTTCCTCTGGTAATTCAGATGAGTCCCTCCCAGTTATTCCTGGGAAAATTGTGCAACAAGAGGCACCTTGACTCCCTGGCAGTCACTGACACCAGATTCATATCTTACCAAGTGGGAGAGCTCCCCACAGTTATCTCCAAAAGACTGCAGATTTGGTGAATTATTGGAATTTAGGTAGAGGGGTTCTTGACACTTTTGCCCTATTCCATTGACAGAGATTCTTTAGGAAGACTTTTGAATTGTCCCCTGTACATCTTGGGGGGGGGGGGTTCTCCATTGACCAGGCCAAATAATCGATTTGGTTGTTTGATGAGCATAGTGGAAATCCAGTATGACAGCACCCATTTCTAGAAAGCCTGACAGAATTCTTCAGCCCCCCCCCCCCACAAGGACAGAGCACATTGGAGTAAGGGACCCCATTGACAACTTCATTATTGTCCACTATCAAAAGCCCACCAAGATCCCAGCAGTCCACCTGCCAGATGGAGAATCCAGAGCAATGGACCACATAGGGAAATTTGCCTTTGCCTTAAGCACTCTTTCTATTCGAGTTCTTAATTACCTTAGAAAAACTGAGTCACACGTTTAACCATACTAAGTATTTCAACCCTCTCTATGAAACTTGTGCACAATGCAGCCAGTGGAGCAGCTGGAACAGGCATTTCAGTGAGATACCATGTCTGTCTGTGGTTGTGTGGATTTGTGAAAGCTTTATTACATTATTCACCAATGCCCTTTTTGGTGGGTTCTCCCTACTGGGGCTCCAGGTGAAGAAAATTGCTCAAAAGTGAACAAGAGGGAAAGACACACTGTGAGTGGAGTCAATATTATGGTCCCACAAAAAGGTCCTTTAACAGAAAGCAGAAAGGCCCTAATCATCTATGGTACAAGAAATCTCAATGGCAAACTTTTGAGCAGTTTTCAGACAGCAATACCCACAGTCATTGGAGCCCTGCCAATGTGGTAGGGATGGTCCGCAAAACAAGGGGTTTTGTGGTCTTTCCCTGGGAAGCAGCAGAACCCCAGAGTCCATACCCAGTTGTCCTCCACTGAAGGCAGAGTTGCACTTCCTTGCACAAGCTGGAGTGGTTTACATTAGGCAGGATAGTTGTCAGGGAAATCCTATCCAGGGGCTTTACCATTCCCTTTTTAACAATGGCCAAACAATTCTTTTCCAGTTACTAGACATACCAACTTGTCAAAAAATAAAAATGGCCAGTATAGAGGTCAAAAGCCTACAAAAAAAAGCAATCTAGGAGATCCTACCAAAGCAGAGAGGGTCTTTGTTTTAATATCCAGAAAGACACAGGACTTCAAATCAGTATTGGATCTCCACGGTCTAAATCAATATGGCAAGAAAAACAAGCTTTGGATTTATCACTGGGCAATCCATCCATCTATCTTTTCAGGAGGGAGATTAGATGAGGTCAGTAGATCTCTAGGTTGCCAATGTGTATATCACAATTGCTAAAACATCCAAAAGATCTCAATGTTTCCATCTGGAAGTCAGTCATCAGTTTAGGGCTTATGGTGTTTGGAATTACCATGATGTCTACCAAATACATGGCATGACAGCTCCTGACCGACTTTGGGGAATCAGTATATTCCCAGTACCTTAATGACTGTCTCCTCATCTGTACCATAAGGGAGTCACTAGCATAAGAAAGGAGCTACTTACAACTGTGCCTGTCCTTGGGAATATCAGCCAGCCTAGCCAAGTTGTAGGTGAAGCCATTTCAGAATCTGAATTTTGGAGGCTGCCACCCAGGCACAGTTCAAATGACAATGAAATTGACACAAAGCAGCATACTTTCCATTCAGCATACAGCTCACCAGTATACTGCTCCTCCTGCCTTTCAATCCTTAAGGTTAAATGGATTATGGCTAAGCAGTCTACCTCATACATCTTTCAGAGCTGTAGCCTCCCTCTTTCAGCTGGCATGACAGCTTTAAAGGGCTTGGTGCCCAGGCCACTGATTTTTCTCTAGCTATCAATGGTCTGGGCACATGGAAGATGCCCTTAAGTTTTGGAAGCTGGCTGGCTGTTGTATCCTAGATACAACCCATATAGCTAAGGCTATTGCAGCAGTGATCTATTCAAATATTATTGTTCTGGTAAGTTTACTTACACAAGTCTACCATATAGATAGCCACTCTATAGACTCCTGTATCACATTTGATGGTTGTACATTTTCAGTTTGGGTCTATTAAATTATCCAAAAAAAAGGCAAGTCAGACAACTACATGACATAGACTATATTAACTGCGCAGCAAGCAATTAGAATTAACCCATTGATTCTGGTGCCCTTAGGAGCTGGCCGGAGAGGATGGAAGTGATGAGCAGCTGATGCCTGCTTGCCCATTATGGGGAAGCAGCTCTGGCTCACTATAAGGGTGACACCTTTCAGGAGAACTAGGTGTTTACCCAGTAGAGTTCCCACCACAGTGCACTGACTAAAAAAAACTAATTGTGTGTAAGCACATTTCTTTTTAGAGCTATTGACTGTGAGCTCAGCAGAGCCACAGAGGTAAAGGAGGTTACTCCCGATAAGAGAGGATAGGCTGGTCCTCTCCGTACCACCCAACTGTCTTGGGGAAAGGAGGGTTTATGGGGGCTCCCATGGAGAAAGGAAGGAATGGAACATAGATCTCTTGCCTAGCCCTGAATACCCAGTTCCTTTCCCATTGGAACAGACGGGACAGTTGAGTAAAGGTAGAGGAGCCATTGGACAATGTTCTGTGTTGAGGGAATTGTTAAAACCATGTCATCTACATTTTTTTGTGTTCACTCCTTTGAATAGGTGTTGAAGCCTTTAGTGCATCTTATAACCTACTAGTCTCCAAAAAGATAGACTGCTGTAATCCCCTATTTTTTTATTTTCTGTTATATGTCTGCATGGATATATAAAATTTCATTTTGAATTACTAATGACTCAATTATGATTGGAAGGTGAATTTTATTCCATAATTTTGGAAGCTGCTTTGTTTTTTTTTTTTTTTTTTTTTTTTTTGTGCTGTTACACTTATTTTTAGTACTTAGTTTTCTGATTTGGTGCTAGCTCCTAAACTGGTGCATTCTAGGCACATTATGCAAATAGAACTGGATTAGACATTCTTAGTTAATGACCCTGATATTACTTCATAAGGACTTAGATTTGTAGAAAGATGTACTGTGGGAATTTAATACTTTGGTTTATCTCTCACTCATGACATTAAATGGATAGATTTAGCAGCTAGTGAGTCATAGTGATTTTTTTTTCTTCTTTTAGATAAAGATGTTGAGGTGCCTGATGCCCTAGTAAAGAAAATGTGTTTTGAAGACTTCCTGGTGGGAGTCAGATTTTTAGTAAAGGAAACAGAGCATGATGACGTGTCCTCACACACACTATGACTTCCACCAGTTGTTCTGATTTCAACCATACAGAATCTCTATGTTTTTACCAGTTTTTGAGGTCCAAATAACGAGGGTGCCACAATTCCTGAGTGGCACCCCTTAATTTCCGATTTCCCAGATTTTTGTTTTTAAAATTTTTTCTGGCTTTTTTTAGTGATGTCATCACACGGAGGCATGAGCGGTGATGTCAGTTCACGAGTAGCCTGTCAGAATTCAGCTGAGGGCTTGTTCTGGGACAGAGTGAGTTTAACTTTTACAAGCCACAGATGTTCGTTGCTGTATTTATTTTGAGGAAGCAAAGCCTGAATACTGATTTCCAGGTAAAGCACTTTAGTTGCTTTCTGCCATGAGATGTCTGTTGGTTGTATATTTCTTGCTAAATAAGATGTCCGTTGCTGCTGGCTGTTTATATTAGATGTCCATAATTGTGTGTGTGTGTGAAGCAAAATCTTAACACTGATTTCCCAGGTAAAGCACTTTAGTTGCTTGCTGCTGTTCAGAACATACATTTGTATTTCTGTATATTTCTTGCTGCATTTACTGTGTGCGGTTTATGCCCATTGCTGCTGGCTCCTTATTTGTAAGATGTCCGTTGCTGCTTGCTCTTTATATGTTAGATATCTGTTGCTGCATTTACCCTGTGTGTGTGGTTTATTAGATGTCCGTTGCTGCTGGCTGTTTATATTAGATGTCCATTGCATTTACCATGTGTGTGTGGTTTATTAATTATTAGATGTCTGCTGCTGCATTTCCCATGTGTGTGTGGTGTATTAATTATTAGATGTCCGTTGCTGCTGGCTCTTTATATATTAGATGGAGTGTGTGTGTCCATTGCTGCATTCACTGTGTGTGGTTTATTAGATGTCCGTTGTGTTTGTCTGTGTGTGTGTGAGAGTGATGCTCTGGCTGTTTATATTAGATGTCCGTTGCTGCATTTACCATGGAGTGATTGCTGCTGCTGCTGCCGGTGTTATAGAACTGCTTGGTGGTTAGGGTTACTCAGGCTCAAACCCTGTACCTTTTTCTCATATGGCCTGAAGATAAGTTTACATAAATCTGTTTGAAACGAAAGTAAATGTAAACTATGCAGCTGATATGCAAATGCAAAAAATCTGTAATTAAAGTCACCACTATTGTGAAACCCACATAATATGACACTTCATTCAACATGACCACCACTACAGACTTTGAGTCACTGTCTGACTAATACAAAGAAAATTATAGTTTATCTTGATGAAGTGTCAGCTACCTTTTAGCCGAAATGATATCATCAGATTGCCCTGCAATCATCACAAGAACATCATACTAGGTGATATATTTCAGAGAGAAGAAAGCTAGCTATTAATATTTCATTGTTGCCTATGGAGTATTGCAATTCCTAAATGTTTAATTACCAGTGAGGAATTTCTTTAGCTGTATTTCTTTGTATTTGTATATTTTTTTATTTTGGTAATGCAAGCATCAGTCCTTTTTTCAGAGTTTACCTTGATACACTCAGGAATGGGATTTTCTCTTCTGTTTTCCCTTGGGCATGTTTGCTTGTTATGTATGTTATTCCATTGTATCACTTCATATGTTCTTGTATTACTCAGTCTGATGTCACACGTGGGATCCATCCAACCTTCTATTTATGTGAGTTCCAGAAGAGCAGCATGATCCACCACTTTTGGTTGAAGGAGTTATAGCTCTCAACTGTACAAATTTTCCCATAATGTCTGGAATGTGTTTGGCTCATAGTTTTGGTCTGTTCCTCTTAAAATTTGGATGATGCAGTGGTAGTGTTGCCTCACAGCAAGAGATTCTCTGGTTCAATTCTTGGCTGAAGTGCTTTCTGTGTAGAGTCTGGATGATGTCCTCCCTGTGTTTGTGTGGATATCCTCTGGGTGCTCTAGCTTCCTTCCACAACATGCCAGATGCATTTTTCTTTGGATGTGAGTTTCAATGAATGTGAATTTTTAAGGGCAGAGACATTTTAATGCTAAGTCTATTTTCATTGTGAGACTGTATTGCTTTGTTTAGCAGATATTTATTAGTGTTTGTGCTATAAAATGTAAAATAAACTCCAAATCATTGTAGAAGTAAAGCAGTATGCACATTAGTGTTTATGGAAAATGGTGCAAAATAGCCAGGTAATGGAACATTGGAATGGCTGCAAGGTGACTCTGGAGCCATATTTTGATTGTCTGTTCTTCAGTTTGCATTTGAAAGTTGGTATCCCACGATTCCATTGCAGTGGACGGGGTTACATAATTATGCATGCAAATGTTGTTAATCAGTGTACAGATTTGTACATATTTTTCATGGGCTTTATCCAGATTTTTGATGTTTCCAGGTTGAGAGGTATGATTTCAAACCCTCACACAAGTGTAAGGGAGAAGCATCCAAAGCATTCAAGGGTGGCAGACAGCTTCTCCATTAGCAACTCCACCCATGCTTGTGATTGTCAAAGGACAGGAGACATTGTTACAGTCCCTTCCAATGACTGAGGGTTAGTCTGAGACTGCTGTTGATCCTTTGGAGTTGTATATGCCTTTTGACCACTCTACATCAGCATGAGCTGAAGGACAAGGGTTGTCTGGTCCAAGGTTAGCCTGCAGGCCTTGGCTTCCAACTCACATGCTAGATTTTCAAATAAGGAGTGCAGAAACCCAAAATATTCTGTGGGGTTTTCAGTTGGCAATGCGCAGGCTGCAACCACCAGCCTGTGGGCCTGGCCCTTGTACATCTGATGGCACCCAGGCCAAAGGCTAAGGCCATATCAAAAAAGGATTCTTCCTGGCGTGCCTTAGCCTAGGCTTTCTAGTTCACAACCCTAACAGGCCTACCAGCAGGACCTACATAGATTGGCTGAGTACCTTCTTCAAATTGTGGCTTCCAGACACCACAGTCTGGCTAGATTTCCAGCTACCACAGAATCTGTTTCTGGGAAAAGAGGGATAGCCCCAGGGATCATCTAATTCATTTGACTCAGATGAGAATAAGTTGGCTTTTGTAGACAATATCTACTGGCTCTGGACTTGATGATATCCTTGCCTCAGCCTCACCAACTGAGGACTTCACCTTTGATGAAACATGCCATAAAATGGAGTATTTCCACTGGGAAATTCAGGGCTACCCTCATTCTAAGAAGAGGGTCAGAGAAATTTTAAAACTCTGAGCATAAACCTTTGGTAATTCTTCAGTAGACAATGACATCATATTAGACTCTCTCCTGCAGCCTGATTCTCAACCACCTGCTCCTATGAAGCCAGACCATTTTTATAGGGTTCTGGATTTCCACAAAAACCTGTTTGTATAAAACATTACTTCATATCCTGCAGCTATTTAATTGGAATCAGATAAGTTCTCCAGACCGATTCCTTTCTCTCCTCTTCTAACCATCGACAATGATAGGGCCGTGGACAGATATGATAAAAGGGTTTGCATATTTGACACTTTGTCCTTCCATGCCATTAACATTAAGACATGTATGATCATATTCATGCTTTTAGTTTTTTGATAGTATGGCTAAAGTGATTGCTGATATTCCTGACTCAGACTCCGAAACTTCCTTACAGGATATGCTTAATTTAGCCCACCTAGAAGCAAGGCATTCCATTTGTTGTGGGAATAATGCTGCTGATGCTTCTTTTGCTACCAGTTCATTTTCAGGTGTACCTGCTTCAGAATCCCTGCCAAGTCACCTGATGTAACTTTATACAAAGACAACCTGTTTGGCAGTTCTTCTGCTGAGATTTTCCATAAACTAGAAAAAATGGGTTAAGATTATACATGGTTTTAATCAGTTGTTTCTTTCGTCTATCCCTAATTGTCAAAGGAACTACCCCTCCAAATCTGGACCATTTTTTCACAAATTTCAAAAACTTTATCAGCAATAAGGAGCTTAAGATGTTATGTGGTCCAATCTCGCCTACATTCTTACTCACGGGTTCGGAACCGAACATCGGCTCTGACTCTGCCAACTTATTTTTCTAGAACAAAGTGTCTAATTGGCTGGGCTAACCTGGTATCCCATGTTGCACTGCTCCATAACCCCAGATCTCGTTTGCCGCTCATGTAGCTAGGATATGGTCTCAGTTGGCTGTGGCTAAGTAGCTTTAAAACTTTCTTTTCTCATTGAAAATTGTATTTTTTCCTCACAAAAGCTATTTTAATAGCTGATTGCTCTTGTTATTGACGTATTTTTTGTGGTGAGTGAATTGTTTTGTGGTATCCCTCTGTACCTACGGGCTAGGCCCGTTTAAGTTAGAGGACCTAGTCCTCCCTCCGTTGTGTAGTTTGTCTGAGGAAAGTGTTTGTCCCTTGCTTCTGTGCGTGTCTTGTTAGTTGTGTCAGAATCACTTAACTTAGAGATTCTTATCAACTGTTGTTAGCGGTAGTTTCCTGCCTTAACCGTTGTTGGCCTAAGGTCCTGTTTCTGTGGTCTTGTGTACTGTGGGTTGTGCTGATCTGTCAAAGGATCAGAAGGAACACAAACCCTTCGGGTTTAAGAAGTGTTCTAAATGCAGCTACAAGATGTCCATAACAGATGGACATGCCGTTTGTGTATACTGCCTGGGGGCTATACATTTACAAGAGTCCTGTAGCTTTTGTCATGCTTTCAGCCCTAGGGTGCTACAGGAAAGGAAAAATAAACTTATACTGAAGGGTCTTCTAAAGCCTTCCTTTGAGGAGTCCTTGGACTCTTCCTCTGGTTCACAGACTAAAGCAAAGACTTCTAAGGCTAAGAAGAGATCTCCAGCTCCATCTGTTTCATCGGAGCCACCAGAGAAGACTACCAAATTGGATTCTACCTCCTCGGCTCCCTTGTCCTCGGGGCTGCAGGGGGTAGCTGTGGTTCTTGAATCAGCCTCGGCTCCAATCCTGTTAGAACCCATTCGGAGCCGGTCTCCTAGTGTCAGACAAGGATCTCCAGATAGGAGATCACATTCACCTTCTCTCTCCTCCAAATCCTCCAGACTCTCTGATTTGGATGTGGATAGGGTGGTCCAGAGGCTCCTGCAGTCGCCGGTTTTGGCAAAATTATTTTCGGCTCCGGAGCCAGTCCCGATGAGTGCACCCATGTTTCCTCCACGGAACACCTCCTTGTCTTCGGAGCCAGAGTGTTCTGCTCTGGGTGATGTTCTGCCAGCTCCGATACCTCTTAAGGCTTTATTGGTGCCGACATCGGCTCCGTCCTCTGGTTTCGGAACCCGAGTTTCCTCTGTCGGGCCCGAGGGGGATACTTTGGGACTTTTGTCAGTTCCGAGCCTCCTTCTCGGCGCTTCGGCTCGGGGAACTTCGGCTCCGGTCTTGGCCTCGGATTCAGGTGGACCCGCCTTCAAGGCCATGAGGAGCGCACTGGCCAGATCCTCAGTGACATCACCCGGATCGGTCATTCCATCCCCTTCCACTCCGGCGAGAGCCTCTGATGTCCCCCTATCAGTTGACGGCAGAGCCCCAAGATCTGGGGATCCCCCTTGATCGGTCCCCAACTTTCTGAGGGCCCCTCAGTGTCTGTGCCTGAGGAGCCCCCAAGAAAGAAGTTGTGCAAGAGGAAGCACATAGACTCCCAGGATGAGTCTCTCACCTCTGATACCAACCTCGAAGAGTCAGAGGGGTCCCCCAAGTCATCCTCCGATGACGTCTTTCTCCGACATCCTAGAGATTTTGAGGCAGAGAGGCGGCTGGTCGTCCAAAACCCCCTCTGAGGAGGAGTCTGTATTCCTCAAGGCCTTTGGGGCTCAACCCTCTGCCTCCTGGGTGTCTCCACCCTTTGATGAGCTCCTAGATTTGATCTGTCGAAGGGCGTGGGAGACTCCTGACTCAGTGGAACCTGTACCAAGATGCCCTAATAAATTTCTTTCAGCTCCCCCTGGGAAAGAGTTCCTGTCCAAAGGGGTTTCTGTGGATGCCATGGTGGTGGCAGTGGCCACTCAGCAGGAAGTAGCCAAGTCTTCTTCCTCCATCCATCCTCCTAACAAGGAGTCCAGGAGTATGGATCGGTACGGGAAGCATACCCTCTCTTCAGCGACCTTCACACTTCGGTCTCTGAATGATCTTTGTCATTTTACTCGGCTCCAGAGAGAGCTCCTTAAAGAGTTAGGAGGTACTCTAATGGGTAACGTACCTGAGGAGTTAACACAGACGGTCAATGCCCAGTTGTCTACTCTTAGCTCGATTGTCAATTCATCCATGAGGCTCATATCTTATGCAGCCGAGGGGGCGAGCAGGGCAGCTAGCTCAGGTGTAGCCCTTAGGAGGCAAGCACTGATGCGCCTGTGTCATTTTGCGGAGGCCTTCAAGTCTTCCTTCACTGATGCCCCCTTTGATGTGTCCTCACTCTTTGGGACCAATGTGAAAGACACCCTCACCAGATGCGAACAAGAGGGAAAGACCCTGTCTGCCGTAGGGGTCCAGTTTTCCCGCCCATCTAGGCCTTACCCCAAGGCTCAGAGGGGAGGAAAAATGTGGTTCAAAAATTCACAGAAGTCTTTCCCTGCTGGTCAAGGTGAGTCCCCCTCCAGAGGCAGAGGAGGGGGTGGCTATTCTGGGAGACGCTGCCCTAGGGGCAGAGGAGGCCCTCGCAATTTGGGAGACCGTGATTCCTTTTGCGGGCCTTCCTATCATCATCCCTGATGTATTGCCCGACTGTGCTATTCCGGAGCCAGTCGGGGGCCGCATTTCGTTGTACCCAGAAGCCTAGGCAAGTATCACTCAAGATCGATGGGTGCTTCGTATAGTTACCGGAGGTTATTCCATCCCCTTATTGTCAGACCCTCCTCCACCCAAGAGAATCCCAGACGTTCCACCCAGTCAAAGGGATCACGCAACACTAGAAATTTCAAAGTTGCTGGAAAAAGGAGTCATCCAATCTGTCCCCTCAGACCAGATCGGATTAGGGACTTACTCAAGACTCTTTTTGATGCTGAAAAAAACAGGGGACCTGAGACCCATCTTGGATCTCAGCCGACTGAATCGCTACGTTCTAAAGTCCAAGTTCCGAATGGTCACCCTTCAGTCTATTTTTCCATTACTGGGAAAAGAAGTATGGATGTGCTCCATCGATCTCAAGGATGCTTACTACCATATCAAAATGGACAGGGCATCCAGGAGTCACTTGCGCTTCCGGCTGGGAGCCAGTCATTTCCAGTTTCGTACCCTGCCCTTTGGCCTCACCACAGCCCCCAGGGTGGTCGTGTTTGGCAGTGGTGACAGCTCACATGAGACGTCAAGGATTCCAAGTGTTTCCATACCTGGACGACTGGCTCCTCACCACCCCCACCAGGCATCTTCTCATTCAGGCCAGGGAAAAGACCATTGCCCTTTGTCATCAACTTGGAATTACCTTGAACTGGGGAAAGTCTGCCTTGCTGCCCTCACAGCGTGTCACATTTATAGGCGGAGAGCTAGACACCATTCGTATGCCGGCGTTCCTGCCTCAAGAAAGGATAGAGGTGTTGCAGGGTCAGGTTCGTGGGTTGCTACCCCTCGAGAAGGTTCAGGCCATATGGATCCTACAGCTCTTGGGATCCATGGCAGCCACCATTATGTTAGTGCCCCTAGCCAGGTTACACATGAGGCTTCTGCAGTGGCTCCTCTCTGCCCAATGGTCCTTTCAGAAACTTCCCCTGTCCCATTTAATCCTACTCACCGATCAGTGCAAAGAGGACCTCTGTTGGTGGCTGCGTTCCACCAACTTGAACAAAGGGAATCCATTTATTCCTATGACTCCGGTTGCCACTGTGACCACAGACACCTCCCAGATAGGGTGGGGGGGGTCATTATTTTGGTAGGATGGTCCAAGGCACCTGGCAGGATCAAGAGGTACATCTGCACATCAGTGTTCTAGAGATGAGAGCGGTGTTACTGGCATTGCAAGCACTGCAGAGCTCTCTTCCCCTAGGAATGATTGCGATTCATTCGGACAACATGTCCATGGTGTGGTACCTCAACAAGCAAGGGGGAACCAGGTCTTGCCACCTATGCAGATAGACCATGCGAGTGTGGCAGTGGGCAGTGTCTTCCCGACGGTTCCTAGTGGCAACGCACAGTCTGGGGAAGGCCAATGTGATAGCAGACAGGCTAAGCAGATCTATTCTGTTGCCTTACGAGTGGTCCCTGAACCGCCGAGTTGCGGAACAGATTTTCAACAGGTGGGGTCAGCCTTGCTGCGAACTTTTTGCCAATCCCCACAATACCAAGTGCAGCAACTACTTCACTCTGATCCCCCACAGGGGGAGTCACTCAGGGACGGCCCTAGTCCACGATTGGCCTCCCGGTCTGCTCTATGCTTTCCCTCCATTCCCTCTGCTACCAAGAGTGATTCAGAAAGCTATTTCCTCGGGAAGCAAGATGATTCTGATTGCCCCACACTGGCCTCTCCAAGTCTGGTTCTCCTTTCTTCATCAGCATGCAGTGGACAGTCCTTGGACTCTGGACCCAGCACCAGACCTACTGACACACATGTTGGGACAGTCCCATCCCTCCCTGCAGACCCTCAGGTTGACAGCCTGGCTACTCCACTTCCATCTTTAGTCAGACTTCATCATTTTTCACCTGAGGTAGTACACATTTTATCTTCTTCTCATAAATCTTCTACCAGGAAGATTTACTCCAGCAAGTGGAAAAGATTTTCAATTTGGGGTCAGGCCAAGGGACTAGATCCTTTCAAAGCCCCTTCCCTGCTGTCTTAGATTTTCTATCCACACTTTTTCAGCAGGGTTCTGCTCTTGCTACCATTAAGGGTCATCTGGCCACTATTTCTAATTTTCATACCTCGTACGAACCTTCTCTCATGGCTCATAAGATATGTAAGGCCTTTTTGAGGGGCACCTTGTTGCTTAGGCCTCCGGTGTCAGAACCCATCATGCCATGGGATTTAAATTTTGTGTTACAGGCCCTGACTTCATCACCTTTTGAACCAGCTGCCACCAGTGAATTAAAATTTCTGTCTTGGAAGACTGCATTCTTAATAGCTATCACATCAGCCAGACGGGTGTCGGAGATTCAAGCGTTGTCCATCAAATCCCCGTATTTAATCTTTCATAAGGACAGGGTTTCCTTGAGCCCTAATCCGTCCTTCCTTCCAAAGGTAACCTCTGCCGTTAATCTCAATCAGTCCATTGAGCTGCTAGTTTTCTTTCCTAAATTTTCCAACAAGGCAGAGTTTAAGTTTCATCAGTTGGACGTACACAGGCAGCTTTGTTTCTACTTACACAGGACAAAACAACTTCGTAAGTCTGACCAACTCTTTGTGTCCTTCTCAGAAAATAGAACAGGTTCCCCTGTTTCTAAGATTACAATTTCCAGATGGATTTCTGACTGCATCTCCTACGTCTGCTTGTCAGCAGGCAGAGAGTTACCATTCCCCGTCAAGGCTCACTCCACCAGGGCTGTTTCCGCTTCAATAGCTTATCATTCCAGGCTATCCTTGGATGAAATTTGTGCTGCGGCCATGTGGGCTTCTCCCTACACCTTCATTACTCATTACAAATTAGACGTGGCTTCTAGGGGCCGGGCTTCCTTTGGTTCCACTGTTCTCAGGATCATTTTCCATTGAGCCTCCCAGGATAGAGGTGCTGGGGACGCTGTCCCGTGAGTAAGAATGTAGGCGAGATTGGACCACATAACATCTAGAAGTTATGTACTCACCATAATGTTCGATGTATGTGGTCCATCTCGCCTCACATTCTTACATTCCCTCCCACCTGTCCCCCTCCTGGAAGATTTGGAGGTGACATTGTCTTCAGTACCCTTCGGTATTGGTTATTTTTTCTTTGCTGCCCTGCTTAGTGTTCTATTCTTCTGAACTGTGGTTGTGCATGAGGTGTGACTATGAGTTGCTGCAAACTAGATCTGGGGTTATGGAGCGGTGCAACATGGGATACCAGCTACTACTTATGTGAAACTATCTTGCATAATCGTGCATCTGTTTTTCATTTTTCTTTTGACATACACACAGCTATTTTGACTCATTTATGAAGAAACTACAAGTTAATTTTGTGAAGAATAAAGATGAGACATAACCTTTCATAACACTCACCCCCCCTCCACCTCAGCCAACCCCGTCCTAACCTGGGAGGGAGATTTTCTCTTTCTCTCCCCTTTTAGGAGGAACTAAAGTACAGTTGTGTACCTACCATAAATGTAGATGCTAGAGTATATTCACTGTTGCAGTCATTACACTTGGGTTATCCTGCTGGCAGGCTACCCGCAGTCGGCCTGAATTCCAAAGTCCTGGTTCGGCGTCAGTTGCTGTCGCCTCTTCCCTGACTTCAGTGCGCCATGGGTATAAAAGATGCAGCCAATGCCATTTTCTTCATTTTGTCTTGCCCCAGATGTCAGGTGCCCCCAAAAAGGGTAGGCTAAAAATTCTGCTCATAAAAAAGCATGCACTAACATAAACATTACCTTCATCTACAAGCAAATACATCACATAGGTTGTATAGAATAGAGAAGTACAGATAAGTCCCAGCAATGAAAGGGGGATGGTGGGGGGGTAACCTGGACTGCAACAGCGAATACACTCAAACATTTACATTTATGGTAGGTACACAACTGTACTATGTTCATCGTGTTTCACTGTTGCAGTCATTACACTTGGGTTGAATCCCAAAGCTGAGGTTGGGTGGCTGGCCCTAAATAGAATTAGGAGACGCTATGAGGCCCTGCAGAACTACAGTGGCAAAGCCTGCTCTGGATTTAGAGTAAAGAGGTAAGTGGTAGTGCATTGTAAAAGTGTGCACTGAAGTCCAAGTTGCAGCCTCCAAAATGTCCTTGGTTGGTACTCCTCTGAGGAAGGCTGCTAAAGTGGCTGCTGCTCTGGTTGAATATGGCCTAATGCCCTTAGGCACTGATTTGCCATGTTGTGAATAGCAGAAACGAATACAGTGGCTTATCCATTTTGAAATAGTCTGCTTTGAAATAGCTTTTCCTTTCAGTCCTGCAGCATATGCCACTAAGGAGTTGCTCAGTCTTTCTGAAAGCTTTAGTTTTGTCCAAGTAGAAGCATAGCTGTCTGTGTATGTCCAAAGAATGCAGAAGTCTCTTCCCCTTATTCTGTGGGTTTGGATAAAAGGTAGGCAAATGAATGGTTTGGTTAAGAGCCACACTGGACAATACCTTAGGCATAAATGTTGGGTTTGTCCTTAGAGAAACCCTGTCCGGATGGAAAATAATAAAAGGTTCCACAGCCATTAGTGCCTGTAACTCTGAGACTCTTCTTGCTGAAGTTATTGCTAGGAGCAGAGCTGTTTTCCATGATAAGTATTTTATCTCGGCTGTATTGGCTGGCTCAAAAGGAGGCAGTGTGAGCTTTGCCAAGACAAAATTGAGGTCCCATGCAGGTATTGGAGCTCTCCTTGGAGGTCTTATGTTTTTGGCACCTCTGAGGTACCGCCTAAGCAGTGGATGTGAAAAAATAGGTGGGTCCATATTGTAGTGAGCTGAAATGGCACAGGCATGGATCTTAATTGATGAGAAGGATAGGCCTTTGTCCAGCATCTCAGTTAGGTATTGTAAAATCCGAGGAATATTTGGTACAAGCGTGTCCATTCCTTGTGCCTGGTTCCAAGCACAGAATCTCTTCCATTTTTCTGCATAAGATTCTTTGGTGTTGGGCCTCCTGGCCTCCAAAATAACATCCATAACTGCTTTAGAGAGAGGTGTATTCTGAGTGGTTACATTATCCGCCATGCAGCCAGATTTAGGGTTCTGAGTTGGCTGTGCAGGATCTGATTGTTTTGTTGGGTCAGCAGATGAGGAATTTGAGGTAATGTCCAGGCTGGACCTTGAGACAAGCTCTTTAGGATTGGGTACCAGTGCTGGCGTGGCCAGTCTGGGGCAATCAGTATCATTTTTGGCTTCTCTTGTCTGACCTTTAGTGTAGTACCTTGGGGAGGAGAGGCAGTGGAGGAAAGGCATATACTGTAAGGGTTTTCCAGCTGAATGATAGGGCATCCGCTTTCCATGCTTGTTTGTGATAAGCCCTTGTGCAGACTCTCTGTAGTTGGCAGTTGTAAGGGGAGGAAATAGATCTACGTCTGAGCATCTCCATTTCCTTATCTTGCTGAAGATTTGTGGATCTAGTTTCCACTCGTGAGGATCCATGAGGTTTCTGCTTAGTTCGTCTGCCAGAGTATTTGCCTTTCCTGGCAGGAATTGTGCTTGCAGGTGTACTTGATAAGTCAATGCTGTGTTCCACAAAGTCATGGCTTGTCTGCAGAGGGGGTAGGAATATGTGCCTCCTTGCTTATGTACCACATGACTGTAGGTATTGTCCGTCTTTATCAGCAGTTGTCCTGGATGAAGTAGATCCTTGAAGGCTGTCAGGGCATTCTGTACAGCTAGCATCTCTTTTTGATTGAGATGCATTTGGCTTGCGGGCCATGTGCCCTGAATATATTTTCCTGCTATGTGGGCCCCCAAGGCATAATCTGATGCATCTGTTGTTAGTGTCTGCCTGGCTGTGGGTAAAGTGAATGGCTGTCCCTTGTGGTGACAGGCCTGTGCCCACCATCAAAACTCCTGTTGCAGGCAGGGAATGAGGGTAATTAATGTTTCCAGGCTGTGGCAATGTTGAGTCCAAACACACTTTAGATACCATTGTAGTTTCCTCATATGCAGTTTTGCATATGGAATTAGCAGAATGCAGGATGCCATGAAGCCCAAAGCCTGCAGAATTTTTCTTGCAGATAACTGGGTCTTTGCTGCCAACCTTTTGAAGTAAGAAGTCAATTGCCTTTGTTTGTCTGGCGTGAGATAAGCCATCTGGGCAGTTGTATTTAAGCTTGCACCCAGGAATATTATCTCTTGAGAGGGTACCAGTTTTGATTTCTTTTCGTTCACTGTGTACCCTAGGCAAATTAGTAATCTTTTTACAAATGCCAGATGCTTCAGTAGAATGTCCTTGTTCTCTGCTTGAATAAGGCAGTCGTCCAAGTAAGGATATATTTGTATTCCTCTTTGTCTGCAAAATGCAATTACTGGTGCCAGGCATTTTGGGAAGACTTTGGGCGCAGTAGATAAGCCAAAGGGCAGTGCAGAGAATTGGTAATGCATTGAGCCAGCTGTGACTCTGAAGTATCTTCTGCAATATTGTCTGATTGGGACATGCAGGTATGCCTCTTTGAGGTCCAAAGTTACAAGCCAAGCCTTGTTGCCCAGCATGGGCAGAAGCTGCTGCAGAGTCAACATTTTGAATTTTGGAACGTCCAGAAAAGTGTTTAGAATAGACAGGTCCAGTATTGGTCTCCAGGCTTTGTCCTTTCTGGGCAACAAGAAAAGTCCTGAGTAAAATCCTTGTCCCTGCTTTTGCTGTGGTACTCGATGAATAGCCCTCATGTCAATGAGGGATGAAACTTGCTTTTGTGTCTCTGCCTATTGATTGTGTGGCAGGTCTGGCATACCTTTTGTCTTTGAAAGGGTATGAAAGTGGAACCTGTAGCCCTGAGACACTATATTCAAGACCCATTTGTCCTGGGTGATCGTGTGCCAATTTTGTGAAAAAAGTTAGTTTTCCCCCTAAGGATGCTGCCAAAAGATAAGTGCTTGGCATTGTCAGAGGAAAGTCATTGGGACTGTTTCCTATATGGCTGTAATTTGTCTTCGCCACTTTTGGAGGTAGAAGCAACCCATTGTTTAGGCCTGTATGAGCCTTGCAGCTGGGATCTGCCTCTTTGTGGCCTGTCTGACACTGGAAAGGACCAATTCTTAGAAGGCCATTTCCTGTTAAACCTGGGTGGCTGTACCTGTAGGAAATCCTTAACTGTCTGCATAGATTTCACTTTATCCTCCATTTTCTTCAACACCTCTTCTGCCTTAACACCAAACAAAGTATCATGCTGTAATGGAGCATCCAATAATTTTGCTTTAACATGATCGGGCAGATTCTGTTCCTTTAACCAAGCATGCCTTCTAATGACAGAACCCGTAACAGCGGCCCTGCAAGAGGCCTCCAGTGAATCAAAACCACATTGCAAAGTATGCTTTCCCACTTGTTCAGCTGCATGCAATAAATCCTGCATTTCCTTGTTATCAGAACATTCAGAATTTGTCAACATTTTCTGTTTTAGCAGTGACATTAAGTATTGCTGATATTTAAGCATATGAAAATGACAATTTAAAGCCCTTACAGCCAAGGTAGCAGAAGTGTGTCATTTTTTCCCCATCTGTCCAGTGCCCTAGAATCCATATCCGAGAGGACAGGATTTTTTGCAGTGGAAGCCTTGACCCCTTTGGGACCCTGAGATATAGTTTCTGGGTCAGCAGCAGGGTTTTTATATAGGAATTTGAGAGTTTGGAACCCTGCAGTATCTGTCTGGCTTAACAGGTGCAGGGGGTAAAGAGTCAGGAGACAGGCCGGACTCTGAAAATACATCATCTACAATGTCTAGAACAGGTGGAATAGCAAGAGGTCTGTGCCTGTGCTGAGGCAGTAATAGAAAGTCTCTGAGCCTTTTCTTAGATTCTGAGTAATCTTGGCTCTCCCAGTGAAAATGCTCCCTCATGGTATGTAGGGTTTCCACAAAAGAATAATCCTCAGGAGGAGAGGCTGAAGGAATAGATTCTTTAGCATCAGAATCCTCATAGGGAGGAAGAGAGTATTCCTGCTCAGAAGAGGAGTCAGAGGAAATGGAAACCTGATCAGAAGAGTCATATTCTGTCTCTTGCCTAGGCCTCTTAGGAGGGGGATGGGAACCCCTGATCAAAGTAATTAGGTCTTTGGCCATTTTAAGCATCTGTTTCTTAGGCATGGAAGTCTGTCCAAGAGAATGCTGTACTTGTTTTTGTCTTTAGAGCTGTTTTAGTCTTTGCCTTTGAAGCTGAGGTTGGCTTGACATATAACTGTGTAGGTCTGAAAACACCCTCAGAAGCCGATGCCTGCTCAGTGGCTCCAGACCCATTTGAGGGAATAGTTTCCGAGTGTCCAATACCTTGAGTATCCAGAGGCCTAGTCGGCTCCACTTGGGAATCAGAAGCGGCCTGTGGCTCTGAGGTAGCGGGCATCAGGGGCTGTGAAAGCGCCTCACTGAGAACCGGCGACTGGCCTAGCGAAGGCCCCATTGTCGGTTTTAGACTTCGGATGCCTGTCCTTTTCCTTGCGTTTTTTAACTCCGGTTGTCGGCTGTTCCGACGGCATTATATAATTAAATCTTCGGCCAAAGTAATGAAGGGCAAAATCGTACCGACGCTTAATAGTGCGTTGGTTAAATCTAGCACAAAACCGACAGCTAGCAATGTCGTGGTCAGGACCTAGGCAAGGAATACAGTAAGAATGAAAATCCTTATGAGGTATTTGCTTCCCACAGGAAATACAATTGTTAACTTTTTCTGACATCGGTCTGGAGCAAGAAAAAAGTTTCCCCAATGGGGTACTTAGCTTTAATGAAGACTTCAGATCTGAAATTCGATTTTGAAAATCTCAGGAGTTGGCTGACCGGCACTTGCGAACTGCTTTTGCTTCGGGCACTGCGCGGCACCTTTTGTACCCCTGGCGCACTGACATCAGGGAAGAGATGACAGCAACCGACGCCGGACTAGGACTTTGGAATTCAGGCCGACTGCGGGTAGCCTGCCAGCAGGATAACCCAAGTGTAATGACTGCAACAGTGAAACACGATGAACATCATTAGACACCTGGATTATGGAGATAAAGAATGGATGCAAACATCACCAGAATTCTCCTGAAGTACCTTCAGGAATTCCTCAGATCAAAAGAATCTTGTTCTTCATTTCTTTTGCATGTGTTTCAGCAGGGGTTAATAGAACCTGCTCCTCCCTCGCAAGTAGGGAAAGGGTTTTATTCCAGACCTTCCTTAGTTTCAAGAAGAGAGAGAACATAGAGGCTGATTCTGGTCTTATCCCTTCTAAACACCTTTTTAAAAGTTCCACAATTCAAGATGATAACCCTCCTTGTTACCTTGTAACTAAATTATGCCTATCCTGTACATGCAAAACAAATCGCTGTTAAGATTTTGTGCATTAGGCTATCACTTTCTATTTGCTTATCTCCCTTTTGGTATATTTATGACCCCAAGTGTTTCTACAAAATGCTTAGCTCCTCTCACATTTTTGCAGGCTCCAAGGTATCAGTATCTAGCCATACATAGATGATTTTGATTTAGGTCATTTCAGAAAAAAAAATTGTTGAGGACCTACTCTTTATAACCAATCCTTTCAACTACAATTTACTCAGAACACCAAGAAATCTTCCCTAAAACCTACCCAGTTTCTGGTGTTTCTAAGATGTCTACTGTATACCTCCAGCATGATGACATTTCTTCCTCCAGAAAAAGTTAAATGCTAGCAACCTATTTCTTATCCCAAACTTTCAAATAACCTCAGCAAGATTTTTGAGAACCCTAGAGTTCATGGCATCCACAATCCAGACTTCATAAGATTTAGTGGTATGTCAAATCAATTTGGGCTCAACATGGTCATTGTATACCTTTCACAAATGTTCTCTTATACTTTGTGAACAAAGAACTGTTTGGTGAATCAGTCAGGTGACAAGCCAGGGGTTTGTTTTCATATCCTATCAACATCAACCTTGCACAAGATAAGATATTTCAGATTTTTTTTTTTGGGGGGGGGGGGCTGTTCAAAGGGTATCAAAATTCAGGCAGTCTGGCCAAA
This sequence comes from Protopterus annectens, assembly GCF_019279795.1. Classification (NCBI taxonomy): domain Eukaryota; kingdom Metazoa; phylum Chordata; order Ceratodontiformes; family Protopteridae; genus Protopterus; species Protopterus annectens. The sequence goes on from NC_056729.1 coordinate 784,942,208, forward strand.
TCTAGACAAGAACAAACATCAAAGCGATGAAACTTCCGATCTTCATCATCTCTGCAGCCCAGAACCACTTCAGATTCTAACAGACAATACCCAGTCATGTGTTATATCAATAGATGAGGAACAAAATCCTTTGCAGACTTGCTGTGATGATAGCATGGGACTTTACATTTCATTACAGCCTCTTTCTCCAGGCTGTATACATTTCCTCATTTCAAAATTCAACAGGAGTCTACTCGAATAGATTCAAGGCAGACCCTCACAAACAGTTGCTGAACAGAGAGGCCTTCCTTCAGATTGTTCATCTGTGAGGAATTCACCAGATACATCTTTTTGCCTCCACTCTATTCTGAATTCAGACTGTTTTGTATCAGAGCTTCTTGGAAAATGGATGCCTTTTCTTTTCCAAGGAAAGGGAAACTTCTTGAATGACTTTCCACTCATCTCAAATGTCCTTATGAAGATTCAGAAAGACAATCCAAAGATGTTGTTGACCCTTGATTTCATCCGGACAGCACTGATTCTAATTTCTTCAGCTATCCAAGGTCAATCACCATACACTGCACCTCAGGATGGACTTGCTCTACACATAACAGTAAATAAATAAATAAATAAATAAATAATAAAACATGTTTTTTCGTTCACCCAAACCTAAAGACATTGAACCTCATGGTTTGGATGATAGACTTTCAATTCCTTTCAAACATCTTTATTCTGAGGGCATGCCACAGATAAAAAAGGATGCAAGAAAACCTGCCACATGAAAATATGTTACTAAATTGAAAATATTTTATACATGGTGCTGCAGTAGAGGACAGGACTCATACCAAATGGATGCACCAGATATCCTCAAATATGTATGTAAGCTGCTTGACTGAGATCCAGCATACCCCTCCATTAAAGTGCATTTGTCAGCCATTTCATCTTACCTGCCTATAGATCCACATACTACTTCACATTATGAGGTAGAACAGTTTTTAAAGGTGTCCTCCATATCAAGCTCCCAAGAAACTTATTCCTCCTACATGGAACCTGCTTCTTAAATTTTTTGACTTGTAATACAGTTTGTTGTTAATTAACATATTTCAAAAGTGTTACAGGTTCTTGTGTTTACCTCCCTTCTACTACTACAATTTTTTTTTTGCATCTCACTCGTTTTTTTTTAAGAAACATCTTTATTAAATTATCACTTATGACATAGTCATACTTTTATACAAACGAAAACAAACCATATTGATATTTTTGGTTCATAGGGTAGTACTAACCTATGAACCTTTGAAAACAAACCATATTGACATTTTTAGTTGCAAACATTATACATCACTTACAATTTATCCAGACATTGTCAGTCAAACATTGCTTAGCTCATTCGATTCCTGCCTTCTGTATGTTTGCCAAGCCCATATTCTGTGAGTTTTGTGCCTAGTAATGCTCTCGGCATTGACACAAAGGGCATCCAGGCCTTCTCCAGGTAGAGAGCCCTGTGTGATTGACCAAAAGTAGTCTAAAAGGTAAAGCATTAATAGGTTGACTTCTATTTTTTTATTTTAAGGTCTGCTCTTCTGTGGGATGTTGGTTCATGTTCTGAAGCTGGTGAAAATGTGAGGAGATATTTGTCTGTTAACATAAAGATTATGAGCTATACGGCAATTGGGAGTGCAAATCTTAATCAGTGATGGTACTCTGGAAGTAGTGAAGCAACAAATGAAAGTTGTTTCAAGTTTGGTGAATCAACACATGAAGCAGCTTGAGACATCTGGGCATGTTTCCAGTGAATTTCTGAAAGAACAGTTTGTTACTGTAGAATAATGTGTGTGCTATATCTTTAAGAAGCCTTTCAAGGAGAGCACATGCATATAAATAGCCAGCATGTGCTAGCTTCAGTGCCATTTTGAGAGTGTAGCTAGAGAGTGAGCATGTATGAATGTAATAGCTAGTTTGTTTATAAGTTTAACTAAGTTAAAGTTATTAAGCCTCAATCCTGATGTGTTTATCCATAATAAAGCTGCTTGAACAGAACACATAAAGACTCGTCTATTTTATCCAGACTAGATGAGTGGCATGGTGTCAGAACTGGGATTCCAGAGGCTGCTTTTCAGAGTTATGAGGTGTAGAGTTAACAGTGAAGGTAAACTAAGAGAAACGAGCATGAAAAAGGACCAGAAATGAGCCAAAGGTAATGAAAGTTTGCGTGAGTTATTTATTCTATAAAAAAGATAAAACAGAGTATTACAAGGGCACAAACTGCATTATTAAACAAGTGAGATGCACAAAAGGTTTCTTAATTAAACAAAATGTTTGAGATTAAGATATTTGATAAAATGATTATCAGAAAAGCACATAATGGGTTTGGAATTACCTCAGAATTGCAAAACGAGTATGTTTAAAGTAAAACGGGCATGTTAAGAGTATAATGGGCATGAAAAGAGATTAAACAAGCAAAGCGAATATAACAAGGGCACATTAAGCATAAATAAAGCAAGGCGACTGCATGTTTTTTGGTGAAGTACTGTGCTTTGGCATAACTACTACTATGCATTGTATAACTAAACTATAACTAGAGCTATTTGAAGTGTCTCAGTGGATAAAAATGCTTACAGTGTGTGCTTATTACTGTGCATTTATTCCGAAGCAAAGAGTTTGTGTGCAAAGTGCAACTATTTCATAAAGTGCAGTCAAAATACAGCCATTTTGAAAAGTTTCTTGTGCTGGGTGTGTCTATTCACAAAGTGCCGCCATTACAGAGTATTTCTTGCACTGTAAAGGGTTATTTAACAAAGTACCAACATTTTGGGGAAGTTTGTGTGCTGTGTACTGTTTATTCACAAAGTGCAATTACTTTGAAATGTTTCTTACTTTGAGCTTCTTCTGCCCAGTTCATTCACAGTGCAGTTATTTTGAAATGTTTCTTACAATAAGTGACTTTTACAATACAGTAATTTCAGGAGTATTACAGTGCCCGAAGGTCTTATTTTGCAATGTTTCTTGTACTGATGAGGTGATTTCTTATAGTACAGTAATTTCTAGAGCATTACAGTGCCCAAAAGACTTATTTTTTAAAGTTCAGTTATTCAGAGGCTTGTTGTGTTACTGGGCATAGTTACAAATACTGGCATATGTATATGTGTGTGTATGCTCGTGCATATTTGCAAAAGCCTTCACTGGTATGTATTAATATGGCAGATGGATTTTGAAAGCCATCACCATTGGTATTTGATCAGAAGATTGCAGAGAACTGGAGAATATTTAAGCAAGAGTATATTTTTATACACGCAACTTATTCTGATAAAGATACATGCACTAGGCCATTCATTTTGCTAAACCTAGCTAGGTCAGAGGCCACTGAAAGAAAGCGTTCATTTGTGTGTGCACCAGCAGCATATGAGGGAGAAGGTGAAAACCATCATATTGTTGCACAGGCTGAATCAAGGGAAGACCTTGAGTATTTGAAGCGCAGATTTAGGGAAATGTGTAATCCCCAGACACATATTACATTACAGGGGCATTTGTTTTACACCAGAGATAAAAAAAACAGGAGAAACTTTTGCAGTTTATATAACTGACATGAGAAACAAAGCTAAAAAAATGTGTTGGTTTGGTGACTTAAAAGATGAGTTAATAAAGGACAGGCTTGTGTGAGGTATTAATAGTGCTGCAGTGAGAAAGATTTTGCTTTGTGACAGTGATTTAATGCTAAGCAAATCTATTGAGATTTGTCAAATCCATGCAGTTACAGAAAGGCACACGCGTATGCTTGCAAGTGGTAGGCGTACGGTTTCAGCAGGCTCCACAGCAAATGTAGACATCATGCAACACATGGCTAGCAGAAGCAGACCTAAGCACATGGCAGCTGCACCCCCTGTGGGTTTACCTGGGAAGTCCCATAGTTTTCCAGCAAGTTCTAAGAGAAGGACATGCTCAGTGCAGTACAAAGTTGAGTCAGCAAAATCCAAATCCAGCTTTATTTTTAACTGTCACAATTGTGGTGCCAATCTTGAGTCTAAAAGAGAGAAATGCTTAGCATTTGGTCAGCAATGCCACAAGTGTAAAAAATGGAACCATTTTCAAAAGTTTTGCAAATCAAGTAAATCTCACACAGTTATAAAGTAGGGTCACTCAAAAAAGCAAGTTGATCATACGGAGAGCTGCAATTCTACTTTATACGTAGATGGTGTATCAGTAATTGGTGAAAATGTTGATGCAGTGAAAGAGGTTGACAAAGAATTAAGTGTTTTGTACTGTTCAAATCAATGGTAAATCCAGCGAGCTCAAAGTAGACACTGGTTCAAAGTGTAATGTTATGTCTGCAGACACATTTACTAAAGTGGGAGCTAGTGAACTACTCAATGTGGCTAGTTATGTGAAACTTGTTACTTATGGAGGTGAAGAAATTCAGTCCAAAGGCTCAGTAGTGCTTTCATGTTATTTGGGTAAAAACTGTTACAACTTACTATTCAATGTAGTCTGAAGACTTGTGCAGTCATTTTTGGGTCTCAGAGACAGTTTGAGAATGAATCTGCTTTCCTTTACCAAATAAGTTCATCATATAAGCCCATCTCCTAGTTCCAATTTTACTTTAGCCATTTTCTCAGAGTATGCTGATGTTTTCAAGTGACAAGTTAGGCAAACTTCCAGTTGTGTATTCTATGAAGTTAGACCCAGTGGTCAGTCCAGTGGCCAGACCAGCAAGAAAAGTTCTGATAGCTATGCAGAAGAAAGTCAAAGCTCATTTGGATAAAATGGTGTAGTAAGGTGTAATTTGTCCAGTCACAGAACCAACTGATTGGGTGTTGTCCATGGTATCAGCCCACAAAAAAAGGCTCAGACAAAATCTGAATATGTATTGACCCAAGAGATTTGAACAAGGCTTTAAAGAGACCATCATCCAGTGTATACAGTCGAGGAAGTCACAGCCCTAATACCAAATGCCACTGTTTTTTTCTGTCTTGGATGCAAAAAGTTAATTTTGGCAAGTGATGTTTGATCGCAAATCCTCATTACTGACTACATTCATTACCCCATTTGGCAGATATAGATTCCTCAGGATGCCATTTGGAATAAATTCTGAAGTAAAGTCTTTTAGCGTGCAATGGAGCAAATTTTTTCAGGTTATCATTGTGCCATAGTAGTAGATGATTTATTGGTTGGAGGCAATAGTGAAGCAGAGCATGACAGAAACCTAAGAGAGTTCTAGACAGAGCATGTGAAGTGAGCTTAAAGCTCAATCATCTAAAGTGCAAATTCAGACTACCAGAAGTTACATATGTTGGTCATTTGTTTACTAGCACTGGCTTGCAACCAGACCCATCCAAGCAAACAACTGTTCTTGAGATGGCAGCACCAGATAATGTTCAGGCACTACATTGTTTTCTTGGTGTGGTCAACTATTTAGACAAGTTTATACTAGATTTCACTGAGTTTGACACCACCTTTGAGAGAGCTGACATGCAAAAATGTTACACAGTCTTGATTGGAACAGCACCAGAAAGCATTTGAAGACCTTAAGTAGAAAATTTCCAACCCACCTACATTAAGATACTATGATGTCAATAAACCAGTAACTCTCTCCTGTGATGCTTCAAATGTTGGTCTTGATGCAGTTATTCTTCAAGAAGGCAGACCCCTATGCATCAATAACTCTTACCCAAACTGAAATGCAGTATGCTCAAATTGAGAAAAAACTTTTGCCAATAGTATTTGCATGCTCAAAGTTTCATGATTATATCTATGGTCAAGCTGTTCAGACTGAAACTGATCACCAACCTGTAGTTACTATTTTAAGGAAGCCTATGCATTCAGCTCCAGCGAGATTACGAAGAATGATGCTCAAATTGCAAAAGTACAACTTCAAAATGGTCTATACAAAAGGTAAATTTCTTTATCTGGTTGAAACCTTATCCAGATCACCCAGAAATACAACAGAACAGCTTTATATAGAGGAGTTTGACTTTGACATCATGGAAGTGCATAAATTTTCTACCAAGAGATGATGAGCTGAGAGAGAGCATACAAAGACTGATGCAATTTTACAAAAGCTTAACCATTATATTAATGTTGGATTGCCGTCAGAGCAATCTAATGTACCAACTGAAATGCAAACTTATTTTCCTTACAGAGATGAGATGTTGATGGAAGTATTTTCAAAGGTCCCAAAATTATTGCTTTTGCTTCCTTACAACGTAATTATATACAGATTTTGCATCGTGGTCACCCAGGTTCCAAATCTACCAAACGAAGGGTGAGAGAACTAGTATTTTGTCCTTCTCTAGCAAAAGACATTGATAAAGTACATTCTTCTTGTCTAGTATGCAGTAGTACTAAACCATATTTGCAAAAAAAGACCCACTTCAGTTGTCAAGTTCCTGAACTACCTTGGTCAATAGTAGCTACTCTCATATTCATGTGGAACAATCAGCATTACTTAGTGTTGGTAAACTCTTACTCCCAACTGGTTTGAGATTGATTTACTACCTAACCTAGCATCCACTGCTGTTGTCACTAAGTTGAAACATCATTTCTCAGTCCATGTAGTCCACATAGTTATTTTTGACAATGGTACTTAATTTACTAGTCAGTTGTTTCAGAAATTTGCAAAAGAATGGGACTTTGTACATGTTACTAGTAGTCCAGAATATCCACAGTCAAATGGACTAGCTGAATATGCAGTACAGAGTGCAAAGCAATTACTTGAGAAGTCAAAGCCTGACAATACCAATATCTTTTTGAATTTACTTAATCTCAGAAACATACCCCATGATTATATACTTGGCTTGCCTGCTCAGAGACTTCTATCTAGGCAAACCAGAACAACATTGCCTATCAGTTCCAGTTTGCTGATGCCTAAAGCTAAGAGCAACAGGACAATTAGAGCTCAATTATTCAGAAAGTGTTCTTCCAGCTATGATAAATTGAACAGATTTCTTCGTCCATTGAAAGAAGGAGAGACAATGAGGGTAAAAACGGTGAAAGGTTTTGACTGGATTAGTCAGGTAACAGGTATATGTACCGAGCCAAGATCCTACTTCATAGAATCTGAGGGTGTGGAGTACAGGAGAAGTTGCAGACATCATCTTCCTGTATCATAATTGATATCACAGCATTGTTCCTGTAATACAGACTCTAGATCTCACAGCAATCTGGACAATCTTCCTGTTGCAGAACGTGCTTTATCTTCTACTTCCATTCCTGATGTCCCTAAAGTTGAACATTCAGCAGAGACGGTCCCAGTTGCTAGACCTAATTCTAATTTCTATGTCACATGATTTGGTTGTATTTCCAGACCTTTGCACGTCAACAACATTGCATGACTTAACTCAAATAGGGAGGATATAGAATAGTGTGTGTATGCTGTATTTTTAAGAAGAGTTTCAAGGACAGTATATGCATATAAATAGCCAGCACGTGCTAGCTTCAGTGCCATTTTGAGAGAGCAGCCAGAAGGTGAGCATGTATGAGTGTAATAGCTAGTTTGTTTATAAGTTTATCTAAGTTAAAGCCATTAAGCCTCAATCCTGATGTATTTGTACATAATAAAGCTGCTTGAATGGAGCCCACAAAGACTTGTCTGTCTTATCCTGACTAGATGAGTGACAGCACTAAAGCAGAGAGGGACAGATGTGAGAAACACGCAAGTAGAAATAAGCAAATTGTTTATGTTCAGCAAATGTTTTATGCTGAAAGACAGGGCAAGGAAGAATAATTTGTACCTCACTGTAATTTAGGAAGGTGATTAAAGGTTAGATGGCTGGAATTGAATTTGTGAAATACAAGATGTTGCACTTGACTTGTTTTACAAGGCTGATGAGCATTGAAAAGGTGTACAAATGGCCATCAGTGGCAAGTGAGGTGCATGGGTCAACCAAGAGAGATTTTAGTCCAGCTGATGACCTGGTACAGTAAGAGGTTGATCTCAGCTGGAATGCTGCATATATGGAGGCTACATCCCCTCCCTATATTTGTGCACGTTTTCATCAAGTACTCTGCTTTTCTCCCAAAAGCGTGCTATATGCAAATTTTTTAATCTAAACTGTTCCTGGGGTGTGTGTGTGGTACACAAAAAAGACCTGGCAATCCACTTCATTCTTGACTTGCTTAGTAAATTCTATGGATGATGGCAGCTGTTCAAAGGGCTGCTATATTAGTTTGATGCAACCCATTAAGGATGGCAGATGAAAAGGAGTAAGTTCTCAGTTACAGCAGCCAGGAAAGATGGTAACAACAGAATGGATGTTGATATTCACAAAGCATGATTTTTTTTTAAACAAGAAACATCTTTATTAAATTATCATGTATGACACAGGCCATGCTACATTTATATAAATGACAATAAACCGTAGCAACACAATCTCACTTGCAAACGTTATACATTCTAAACCGTGCCAACACAAATGTAGCTGCAAACATTATACATCACATTTAATATATCCAGTCATTGTTAGTCAACCATTACATAGTTCATTCAGATCCTGCCTTCTTTTAAACCTCGTCATGAAGAATAATTTCTTAACAGAATACTATAAAGCAAAGATGTTTTTGAACACCATGTAGATGTCACAATTTAAGACAGTTGTACTCGCATATGCTAAAAGTATTTGTCCTTCAAGAATATAGTTGTTCTCCTCAGCTTAGTCCACAGTAGATGGTCCAAAGAAGGCACTAAGTCTTCTGACATGAATGAGGAGTTAGTGGCAGCAGATTTTAAGGAAAGCAATGACGGTTATAAAATTGTTGAACACTGTAGACAATAGTCAGAACAAGGGGAAGGTGATGTGGTTGTGGCTTGTTCTCTGGTATGTTGGGAGAAGAATTGAATGATATTGAACAGTAAAGTTTGTGTTCTGAAGAGTCACAGGTATCTAAAATGTTGCTGCAACAATGAACCTAGACAGTAGTTATACTGAACCTGCACATTTCATGGGCATTTGGTTATGTTTGTGCTGCTGAACTGCACAGGGCAAGTGGGTAAGGAAGGATGACATAATGCTTTAAGTATTAACCTCACAGATGTATGGTACAAGGTTTGATTCTGACCTCTGGCTAGGCTTGTAATAGTCTGCAGACCGATAGCCCAGCATTTGCCTACAAACTTTATTTTTTATTTATTTATTTCACATTTGTTTAGTGGGAAAGTCCGACTGGACATATGTCCTTTTCAGCAGAGGCCTGGCGAGATAAGCTCCAGTAAACAGTAACGAACATGTTGATAAGATAAATATTACAAAAATAGTTCAAGTACTATATTAAAACAACAATAACTGAAAAATGTCAATACAACATCTAGTGAAAACAATAACAAAAATTATAGTTACATCTGAACAAGAATAAAGGAAGTAAAGACAGAATGAGGGAAGAGAATGAGTCACATAGTACTAGAGGAACAACTATGACAAATATAGATAGATATAATGAACCAAAGATTATCCAGGATGATAAGAACAAAGCCAGTTTTCTATAAAGTAAGAATTTAAGAGCTTTTTAAATTGTGCTAAGGAGCAATTAGAGGAAATGTTGCATGGAAGTTTGTTCCACAGTTTAGGAATAACATTTGAGAAGAGAGATTCACCAGCTGAGTTGTTAGCTTTGGTGGTCTTTAACATAGCTTTGTTACTACAGCATAGGGGTCTAATAGTGGTATATGGTTGTATAATATTGAGAGCAAGGATTGTATCTGGCTGGTGTAGGATTTTGTGGGCAAAGATAACTTGTTTATAATGAAGCAACTGAGGAAGTTCTAGCCAGCTAAGTTGTTTAAGAGCAGTGCAGTGCAGTGATGTGACCTGTGTGAGGCATCAGTAGTAAATTTGACAATTTTACTGTAGCTTGATTCAAGTTTGGTAAGGTCAGTTTAATGGAGGTTGATAAGTAGTGGGGAGGCATACAAGAGATTTGACAGGAGGTGGGTAGGGGTGATAGTAGCTTTTGTGGATCTAGTTAGGAAGTGCCTGTTTCTGTAAAGATCATCTATTTTCTTGTGAACCTTTTTAATAGTTTGTGCAATATAAATGTCAAATTTCAGATTATTGTCAATTTCAATGCCTAACAGTTTTGTATGTGTTACTGGAGCAATAATGGTTTTATTTTTGGACTCTAAGTTGAAAGTTAAGTAAGAAGAGGGAGTTTGAGGGGTAAAAGAGAAGTAGTTTTGTTTTATTGGGGTTTAGAATAAGTTGAGAGTTGATAAGCCATATTTCTACAGATAGAAATATATTTTGAGTTATGGTGTGGAGGTATTGTAGGGAGGAGGCTGCACATATAAGGGTAGAGTCATCTGCATATTGTACCACAGAGGCATGCCAAGTGAAGGTATGAAGTTGATTGGTAAAGAGGGAGAAGAGTAGAGGTCCATGGATGGAGCCTTGAGGGACCTCTAAGGTAACTGGTAGGGGAGTGGAGAAGTAGTGCTGCCAAAGTACAGCCTGCTGATGTCCAGATAGTTTTGAAACCTGGTGATAGAGGAGTTACAAAGATTTAGGGCAGAGGACTTCAATACGTTTATGATTTACCATATAAAAGGCTTTGGACAAGTCTAAAAATATGGCAGATATGAATTGCCCTTCATTTCTAAAGTAATTAACTGTAGTAGTAAAGGAGAGTAGAGCAGTGGTAGTACTGTGATAGGGACGAAAACCATGTTGTGTGTTAGTAGTTTTTGGGTGTAAAGGTGATCCATGGGTTGAATATGGATGACACACACTAGAATTTTAGATAAGGGGGATAGAATGGTAATTGGTCGATAGTAAGTTCAGTGGAATTGCCCCCCTTTATGTAAAGGAATAATGTGAGAGATCTTCCAGATAGCAGGTACTGTGCTCTCGGATATGATTCTGTTAATGAGTGTTACTACAGAATATGCTATCCCTTCAGCGGCAATCTGCAGATATTCGTCAGGGAGGTTATCTGCAGGTAGGGTAGTAGGTTTAAGTTTACGCAGCAGTTTTTTATGGTATCAACAGACACTGGTTGTAATGTAAATTGGTAGGGGCTATTTTGGCAGGTGTTGCTGAGCTGGAGAGCAACAGGCGTAAGGTTACTGGAGGTGTTATAAGAATTGGTGAGGGATAAGATAGTTTCTGTAAAGTAGTTATTAAATTGAGTTGCTATATTATCTGAGTTGCTGTTTGAGATTGGAGTTGGGGTCGTTGCTTTACCTGGTGATAGTATACTATTGACTGGAGCCCAAAACTTTTGAGGGTTGTTGTGATATTTTCGCTGAATGTTATGGCAGTAGTTGATTTTGTCTAGTTTTACAAGTTTCTTAGTTTTGTTTTGCAGTTCTATGAATGTTTTAGTTTGGATTTTATATTTGTGATGTTCCCAGATTTTGTCCCTAGATTTGAGAAAGGATCTGCGTTCCTTACTTAGCCAGGGAGCATAGTTGGCCTCAACTCTGATGGTTCTGGGGGGAAAGTGGCAGTTTAATATATCTAAAAAAAAGTAGTGTTAAAGGAGTTAACAACATCTTCCAGAGGAAGTTGTTTGAGTGAGTTCCAGTTTCATTTTAGGGCAGTGATGAATCTATGTGGGTTGAAGTGTTTTTTGTTTCTAATAGTGTGGTATGCGGGTTGGTTATTGTGGTATGTGTGAGTACGTACAAGGAAGGTTGGTATGTGGTCACTTAGACCATCAGTAAGACATTCTGCCTGAGATGATAGGGAGGGATTGTTAACCAGTACCCGGTCAAGGTTAGATTGATTTGTCAGTTCTGGTGGGGGATGGTAATAAGCTGGGTGAACCCATGAAGGTCAATATGAGATCTTGGATTCTGAGATGAGCAGTCTATCCAAACAATATTGAAATCACCCATCAGGACTGTATCTTGTGGGAGGGAAGTAGAGGACCATTGTAGTATGTCTTCTAATGTGGAGATATTACCTGGAGGTATATAACCAGCAATGATGTTGTGTTTTTTTGGGTTGAGTTTTAATTTGGTAAAGATTAGTTCTGAATTTCCAAAGTCAGGGATGTCTAGATCCAGGTAGTTTAGTGTTGGGTGATCTTTGAATATGATAGCTACCCCTCTCCCTTTTTGGTAATCCTATAATTGCGTACTACATTACATCCAGGAGCGACAATTTCATTATTTTTATTGGTGGGTTCATAGGTTGGTACTAGGCTATCAGCCCTAGGGCCTATACAAGCCTAGCCATAACAATTCCCTAGCTATTTCTTCCCACAATATTTACTTCCCTGGACCCCTGTCTAGCAGGGTGACTGACGTGATCCCCGGGGTGAATTTCCTATTTCCCATCCAATCATCAGGGTTCCTTTTGAAGAGGGCCAAAGAGGCGCTCTGCTTGACATGTATAGGCAGTCTATTCCAGAGTCTGGGAAGTCTCTGGGTCAGGAACCTATCCTTCCAGCGTGTTTTGTTCATTGTGCTGACAAGGTTTACATCCCTGGAACGTGTGGCTCTGAGGGATTGGGATTTCTTTAAGTGTAACATGTCCAACAGCTCTGGGTTTGACATGGGCTTGTCTGTTAAGCAGAGATTGCCTCTGAGTAGACTGTATGTGACAGAGTATAGCTGGAGTTCTTTTAGACAGTCCGCATAGGGCATCTGCTTTAGGCCTGTGATTCTTTTAGTGAGGTATTTCTGCGGCCTTTCCAGTTGTTGCAAATGTCTTGAGAGGTACATACCAAAAAGGGGGTTGTATTCTCTAATGGGTCTAATGAGAAGATGAGTACAGTGGGACAATGAGCTCCTTTTTTCTGGATGAAAAGCCCTTAGTGATGAGGTGTGCCACATAGAAGGATTTCCTGACTGTTGTGGCAATGTGGTTATCTAAGGTGAGACCACTGTCCACCTGTATCCCTAAGTCTTTTATCACACTTTCGGTGTTTAGTGTACTGACACCTAGTTTCTGTTAATATTACAATATCAGGAGCATAGAGGGAAAGTAAAGCATGTAGTTCATGAAGTTTATTTACAATACTACTTACATTCATATTAAGGAGAAGAAGTGATGATTTGTTTTTACCATGTAGTTGTGAAAAGTTGGTTGTGATAGGGCAATTACTTGTATGGGGTAGGAGGGTGGGGCCATGATTAGGGTGAATGTCACCTGATTAGTGTAATTGCTTTAAGAGGTGTAAAAGCAGTTTGGTGAATTTATAGTGTAGGTAGGCAGTTTTTAGATAGATTTGAGAGGTGTTTGATGGGGGTTGGAATTTGTTTGTGTGATAGTCTCTAGGTGGTTGGTACAGAACAGACTTGGAGCTATGGTAAAGTTTAATGGGTTGTTTCAGTGGTGTAGTGAGGAGGTTTGCCAGGGAGAGTTCTTGGTTGATCATTGTAGGCAATTGTATGAAGTGAGGTAGAATAAAAATAAAAGAAGAGAAGCAGTGGTAATGTGTAGGGTTGCTAATCTTGAGAGATTCTTGTATAGGTGAAGCATATTGTTGGTATAGTGAGATACTTAAGATAGTAGAAGGCATTATAGATTTGATATCAGATAGAGTTAATAAGTAATACAAAGAGTGTGGATAGAGTAAGTTTCTCTACCCACTATCAGATTTTATAAGAAAATACAGTGAACTTGTATAGTAAGTAGTGCAACTTAGACTAGTAAAGAGGAAAAAATACCTAAAAGTAAATACTGGTCAGACCTTATTAGATAAGTGCTGGGTAAATAATTAATGGGTTGATTATCAAATTATCTTGGAGACTCTTAGGTGGTACTATATGGGTGGAGTTAGTTAGAAGATAGTACTAGTAGACAGTCCTGAGAAATAAATAGCTGATGGGTTTTGATTGGTAGTCCTATGTAGATGGGATTTAATTATTGGATACAGTTGTTTAATGAGAGTGGATGCTATTTGCTAAAGTGGTGTGGATGGGCTTAGTGAAGTATAAATGTAATTGATGTGGGGTGGGTGGAAATGGGGGTAGTGTAGGGGAGCAGAGTGAGCCCGAGCACAGCGAGGACGAATGGAGTGGTTTGAACCAGGGAACACAACAGATGGTACTCAGGAAAAAAAAAACAATCTGGAGACTGAATAAGTCAAAACCAAAGCTATAATACAGAGAAGCCCAGATCGTTACAGTTGGAATAAGGTAAGTAGAGTCAAAAACTGCAATGATGTAGTGAAAAAGGAAGGGAAGTTAAGTTTGTAAAGCAGAAGGTAATAGACATGAGAGTGTGCAGGGGAGGGGGGCAAAGACAAAAAAGTGTAATAGAAGAACTGCAGGGAGTGGGTATTAGGTGTGGTGATGCACTAGGAGCTGTAGGTTACACAAAATATTTTAGATATAGAGTAATGATAACATATATCAGTAACAGTCAGAACCCTTAGATTTTTAACTGTGCAGCTGTGGGAAGAGCTAGTTGAGAATAGTAGGTCTCAGCTGGGTTCCAATAAATGTTTACTGCTTAGGATGGAAAAAGGAAAAATAAAGGAGTTTAAATAATAGCAAAATAAAACCAATAAAATGGTTTACTATGTGTGCAATTAGCTGCAGGGTGTGAAAGTGTGCTAGAATGATAAATGAAAGGTAACTACTACATACAGTAGTCTAGAGCTCCAGAAAGTAGGAGAAGGAAAGAGAGAGTAAGTAAAGGATGAGTTATAGAGTTAGAATTACAAATGTATGAGGAATGTCGTTTTGCAGCAGTTATACATTACTTCAAAGGATGCACATACATCAAATAAGCATATAACATATTAAATTGCAGCGGTAATTAGCTTAAATGTACAAGAAAGGCACTATAGCAAGTACACCTCTTAAAACTATGCAGAGATATGTTGAATTCAGTCTGAATGCATAAAAATGCAGTGGAACATAATATAGAATACAAACAGCAGTAACAGTAAAAGGTAAGAAGGCAATATAGTAAAAATATAAAATAAATAACAGTAGCAGTGGTGACCAAAACTATAAAATAAAACAGGGTATAAAAGATGCAGTACACGCAACTCAACTACAGTGAGTAAAGATTCACTCGACTAGGATGAGAGCCAATTCATGGGTTAAGCTATTATGGCTAGGGAGTGAAAAACACTAGCTAAATAAGAGAGGAAACCATAGACTGTAATAATAAAATAAACTTGTTTAGAGTATCATGATTAAGTCACTTTTTGGATGCTGTTTATTGCAAAGACTTTAAGTAGTTGATTGTGACATTTTTAATTATATGAAAAGGTAAATATGGGAATATCAGCTTCTGTGCAAAAAAAAAGAATAAACCAGCTGATTTATTCCTCTTTTGAATATTTGTATGTTTAGCCCTCTTGAGTATGTGTGAATAGCAACTTCTAAAGTGGTTTTACATGTATGCTTTTTGTATCACTTGTCCCTCTGAGTTGAGTGTCTACAGGGGCAGTATTTAATGTTTGGCTATATTAGATTCTCATCTGCTGGCTTATGAGTGTTGGCTCTTAATTTGTAGTGCATCATGAGGAAGTGAAATGGAGCTGTACTGAAAAGCTTGGACAGCCTTTTTGGGAGCCTGCATTCTTCACTGTATTTTATGAGCAAGTATCACTTGAGTTTATTGATATATGCTTCAGAAATGGTCTTATACTAACATGGGGTGCTGCTGATGTTATATATAATGTTTATGTTGAATAATAAAGTTAAACTTTGAACAGGGTGTACTGCTGTCAGTGTGTACCATGTCGTTTAATTTTTACTATAATGTACTTAAAAAATGACTGTGATATTGATTACATGTTCCTTGTCTGATTTATCTTCTGGGCTAACCTTGCATTTTTATTCTCAGGGCACCTAGAAGGAGGTAAAGTTTGTTTTCAATCATAATTCATGGATGCACTTGGAGTGGGAGTCACAGAGTCACAGCTTGTGTTTAAATGGGTGCTGTTGTGTAGCTAATTTGGAGTTTCATTGTAGTTAGTAATGCTGATGCTGAGGTATACAATAGATGGGTCTTTAATTTTCATCTAGTTGAACAATGCATTTTCTTGGGTTAGAGACGTTTTTAATTGAATGTAGATTTTGTCACTTGAGCTTGGAGAGGTATTTAATTGGTTATGGGGAGCATCATTGTATCATTATGTTATCATTAATGATATTTACATAAATTCTGTGTTAGGTAATGAAAATAGTTTGGCTGTATAGAGTAAGTCAGAAAGGTTATTTATTTATTTTATTCATTGTTACAGGATAATATTCCAGACATAGGAATACCTGTAATTAAATTAGTGTTTTAGCTTATTATATTTACAGACGTTTTATTTTCATTTGTTTATTTTGTGTTATGGTAGGTTGAGTAGATGAAGCTCTACATGTAAAGATGATTTATGAGAGCATATGTTTCATGGGTTCAGTGCAGCATTAATTTTTATTTGCAAATGTTAGGAATAGTAAAGTTGAGTTTGTGCTTTAGTATTTGGGGAGATCATGAAACAAAACTGTTGTGGTCATGGCTGTACCTACATTTTAATGTGGGGCTGATTATTGTTGAGCAGAATGGAGAAATGTGTACTGCTTACTGCACTGCTATATATAAAAGGTTTGATCTAAACAGTGGTGTGGCATCTTGCATAAAATTAAAATAAAGGAGTATTTCCTCTTTGTGTCTTATGTATTTTCAACCCAGATTCATTTGAGAGTAAAAGGTAGAGCTACAGAGTACAGCTTTGGATGTAGTATGGGGAAACGTAAAAAATAAATTGTTAGTTTGAAGGGTGTGCATTCTAAAGGAAGTGGTCCTATGCATGATTTTTTACATGTCAGGCTGAACTTCTGAAACAATTTGATCACTTACATTTTAATTATAGTATTTTCAGTTCCATGCTTAAATGGTGAATGTACTGTATTGTATAGTTAAACCTCGGGATTCAATAAACTCCGTGCAGGAATAGTGCTATTCCTGCATGGAGAGAACCATGTCCGTTTACCCTTAGCTGTAACAGCAGTGCACCTTGCATATTCATGAAGACGCGCTACTGCTAAGGCTAAACAGACACGAACACTACTGAGTGCAGGGGACGTGATTAAGTAGTCCATACACATATAACATGCCCCCTGCATTCAGAAAGAGCCGTATGGCACTTTTTAAATGCATTTCAGTGCCCATAGTCACTGAAATCAAATAAAATAGTAAAACAGTGTCCACAGACACTGAGATAGGGGATCAAGAAAGTAATGCAGAGGGCATGTGACGGGTTCTGTTATACACCCCCTGCATTGTCAAAGTGCTGTACGGCACTTTGCAAGTGCTTTCAGTGTCTGCAGCCACTGAAAGCAGATATCCCAATAGGAAGCAATGCAGGGGTGTGTGTGACAGGTACTGTCACACACCCCCTGCATTGCAAAAGAGTCATATGGCCATACCCCTCAACTGTACAGGTTTCTATAGCATGCCCAGATGCCTGACTCACATACCTCTCAACCTCCTAGAGCAAGAGATCTGTACAAAGTCATAAATAATGGGTGCTCAAAAATAGGGACACATTTTAAATATTGCTCTTACAAACTTGGAAAGTTGATAGAATAACAGGCTTTGCATTAGCACGGAATTCCTGAAGGGTATGAAGTCCGAAACCTAAATGTCTGTCATTATGTTCTGACTTAAACCCAGAGTGATTTGCCAGTGATTTGCTAGAAAACCACAGTCACACTTTCTAAGTTTGTAAGAGCAATATTTAAAATTTGTGTCTGTGTCCCCTTACAAATTCCCTTACTGTGACTGACAAGGAATACAGATACATGTAAATAAAGTGGGTCTATTAATTTATTTTTCTATTCTAAGGTATGTTTAAGCAATGCTGAGCGAGTGTGCACGTTATGGCCTTCTGCTCAGTATTGCTTAAACATCCCAGAGGAAATAAATAAAAATACACAGCTAAAATCCCATTGCCAAGATAGCGTAGTGGTTAGAGTCCTGGTTTTAAATGCAGGCATTCATGGTTCAAATACTAAGACAGGCATTTTATTTTTACAATGGGAAGCAGTGCTAAAATTATTTTTATTTTAAATTATGTAGTAATTGATATTTGTTAACTAGATTAGTGTAACTGGTCTAAATTGGAAGTGTGTATGCATATAACATGTGAAATTACTCGTGTATACACAAGTGTCCCATACAGTATAGTCACACCCCATGGTAATGTAATGAAAGCACATAGAGGGACATCATATAAAGTAAATCATATACACTAATATGTCAGTAATGATTAAGCCATTATTCTGATATTTCCTAGAAATGGAAAATGAGCAATGGTTAGTAGTGCTCAGCTATGCCTAGCTCATTTAAGCATTGCTTAGACGTAAATACTAAACAGCAGTCAGCTCAGCTAAGTGGATTTGCACACTGTTAAGCAGTGCTCAACAATTACCTCTTTAAGCACTGCTCAAATTGGCTTAGCAGGTTTGCGCACCGCTTATCTGAGCTCAGCATTTTCAAAATGGTCCAATGACGGCAAAGGGTTGGAATATAGGCTTTTTTAAATGGCACAGGTGGGAATACAGACAGAATCTGTTGTAGCTTGCTCTGAGTAGGAAATATGTCGGGCGTTGGTGAGGGCTCATGCTTTTGGGTGCAACGCAGGGGAATCCTGGAGTCCAGAGTCATGGGTAGGCTCCTTGTAGCAAACCATGGTGACAGACTGCTGCAGGGCCAGTACCAGGGCTCACAGTATAAAGCAGAGGCCTGGGACTGTCTGGCATGTGATCTCACCAGTGCCACTGGCATCCCCCAAACTGGTGAGCAGGTACATCACTATGCTGACCTAAAGCAGAGGAAGGGGGCACTCTTGGCCCAGTGGATCTAAGACACTTGGGACAACTATGCTCCAGCAGTTTGTAAGTATCCCAGATATAACTGTACTAAATTCTAGCCTGAGTATGTGCTAGACAGGTATACATAACGTTTGTTTTCTCCCCCTACAGCTGCAGCAGAGAGGGCTAGCAATGCTGAGGCCCATGCGGACAGACTGACAAAACTGTGCTGACAGGCTGGTGAGTACAGATCTACCTTGCATTATATAGTGAAATAAATAAGAAGGAGTAAATTATTTACTGTGTTCTGTGTCTAACGATTAAAGAAATGTTTGCCAAACTAATAGTCATCTACACCATATGCAGTAGTAGAGCACTGTGTCATATGAGTACAATAAAATCCTAAACCACCAACTATTGTGTTTATTCTGGTATGTTGTTGTAGAAATAGAATGTGTACAGTTTCTGCACAGAAAATATGGCTTTGACAGCATGAATTAACAGTGGTTGTTCTGAGAATCAGCTAGTATGCAAAACAGTACTTTGTGGAGCTGTAAGTCTAGATATACATGAAATATATACTGTGCACCAAGAGCCAAACCCTGAATACTAATCTCAAATATATTATAGTGTGCCCCCTGCTGCAGTGCCTTGTGTTAACCTTTGCTTTCCAAATCCTATAA
Organism: Protopterus annectens; assembly: GCF_019279795.1. Lineage (NCBI taxonomy): Eukaryota > Metazoa > Chordata > Ceratodontiformes > Protopteridae > Protopterus > Protopterus annectens. Next base: position 784,961,567 of record NC_056729.1, read on the forward strand.
TTTCAAATAATTACTACACAGTACACTAATTATCTGTCATGCATGAATCTCAGGATTACAAGGTCAGACTGTCTAACTCACAGAGTATTAGGCAGAAAAAACTCAAACATGATACAGCAGTTCCTCAGTAGCTCAGTCTGATGAGAAACAGCCTTGTAGTTTATTTTAACACACCCAGACACGGTTCAAATCCAGGGAGTGGTACTGAGATATGTGCATATATACACTCAAGAAATCTTGAATATTTGTAGAAGTCAGATAGTGGTAACAGATATTTTCTCCACAGGTCTTACAGGTAATGAAATGTTTGTAGTAGCTGTTTGGAGGGTATAACAATACACCTGCACAGGTATCCCACTGTCCAACCCCATGCCTGCAAATGACAGCAGGATAGGTACATACACCATGCCTTCTTCCCAATACATGTCTCTCAAGTGCCATGCTGTCATGGCTAGTGGTCACTGCTGCCAATCACCTTGGACACAGATAGAAATCCATGTGAACTGTGCTAGTAGCAGACTCTCACTTCATTGCAGGGTGCCCCTTCATTGTCAAGTATGTAACCCTGACATGTACAAGTCCCCTCCAGTAAAGTAGCCACAGTTCACCCAGTCTGCCCCATACTGTTACAGGTTGACAGTCTAACAGGTATGTATGTGCCACAGAAGCTATGGGCCATAGGTAAATGTAAAGTGAGGGCAAACCTGTAGAGTATCGAGCAGTACAGTTGCGAAAAACGGAAGCTGATACAGTTGTTAATGGACATTTTTCTCTCCCCCCACCCGTCCTCTGCATCAATAATTATTATTCCTATACTACGGGCATGTTCTTCTCAAAACCTATTATTGGGACATGTGTTTTATTATTGTTCATATATCCCCTCCAGTAAAGTAGCCACAGTTCACCCAGTCTGCCCCATACCGTTACAGGTTGACAGTCTAACAGGTATGTATGTGCCACAGAAGTTATGGGCCATAGGTAAATGTAAAGTGAGGGCAAACCTGTAGAGTATCGAGCAGTACAGTTGCGAAAAATAAAAGCTTATACAGTTGTTAATGGACATTTTTCTCTCCCCCCACCTGTCCTCTGCATCAATAATTATTATTCCTATACTACAGGCATGTTCTTCTCAAAACCTATTGTTGGGACATGTGTTTTATTATTGTTCATGTATTTAATTGGTTGCATATTAACATACCTTGTTCAGATACCATTATTGGTGGCCTGTTGCTGTCAGTGTAACTTGCATGCTGTTACAATGCTTACTGTTCCATTTATGCATGTGTTCTGTTTGCTATGCAACTGTTTCAGATCTGTTGGTTTGGGTTAATGGGAACACCCACATATGCTGTTATAACTAATTTTGAAATGTGTTATTCATGACTAACCAATATATCTGGGAAAACCACAACACCATACTGTGTTTGGGAAGGCAGATCCTGGTGGATCCGCCTGTCCCACCCCATCTGGCTGTGGCACTGGGTACCAGCACATCTGGGACCCAACCTAGAACATCCTCCACTGGTCCTGCACATTCAGGTGGAACCTCCTCAGGGGATGGGCCCCGCAGGTGCAGGCGCGGAGAGGAGCCCATCACCCACAGAATGTTCTGGGGTATGGTGCGCAGCATCATCCGCTCTGAGTTGGATGAGCAGCTGCACCAGATGGAGGGCCGTCTGACGTACCTTGAGGGGCAGGCTGCGCCTGTAGTCCAGCCCCAGCACAGCCACCTTCTGGGCTGTGAAGGTGCAGTGATGACTGCCCATGGGTGGAGACCTCAGTCCCACTGTATCCATTTGGGGGCTCATGGGCCCCTGATTCGCAACCAGCCTCCCCATCCAAGGTGTTTACCCCCTCGTGTCATATACTGCCCCTGTCTGCTGTCTTGTGTGTCTTTGTCTGTCTGCAAATGCTACCCAAGCTACCTCCCCACCACATACCTAGAGCCCTTCCCCAATATCCCACTCTCACCTACAAAAAAAAAGGGCATCTGTCCCACAAAAAATCATTGCCCTATACATAGCTCTACATTTCACCCCCATGTACAGTGAAACTAATCAATCTACCCACAAATTATTCTACAATTGGTCACCAACACCCCTTCCTGTGGGGTGTGAGGCTGCAAATTCCAAATTCTACACATTATTCACAGCTGTTGCTGCATAAGAAATGTAGAGCTATGGTCCTTTCCTGCATCCGTCCTGCACATCCCTAGTTGGTTTTCCTAATGTCTTACCCCCTGCTTGCACCCAGTTCACCACTTTATCACCCTTTTTTCTTTTCTTTAATTAAAATTAGCATGGGTGTAAGTGGGAGTAAGTGGTGCTAAGTGAAGCTAAGAGGACTTAACCATCTGTTAGCATCACTTAGCTTCATGCAAAACCATGCAAACCCACTTACAATTGTTTAAAAGTGCCTTAATCACTCCGTCTCCATCAGCCCTTGTTCTGCCCAGCAACAAAATAATCAGCCCTGCCAAGTCTTGAACCTGGGACCCTGTGCACTATGTCACAGCAGTGTACCTCTACACCATCTGAGCTGTATGAATGTGTAATGTTTTTATAAATATATCATGCACTACAGTTATTTTACATAAGGGAAAAATATATATCCATAGTACTGTTATATACACACACACACACACACACACACACACACACACACATATATATATATATATATATATATAAATATAAACCAACCTCTTATTGAAAGACATCTGCAAAAAGCCTGACAAAGTGGGAGGATAAAGGGCAAACAATAGTGACATCTTTGAAATATGGCTGTTATATATGTAGAAATCTGCTAAAGTAGCAAGGTTTGATTTAACATATATTTACTGATAGATTCTAGTCTGAAACACAAATGATTGTCATCATTTACTGATGTTGATGCTCACATCATCCCAGTGATTTGTCAGAAACCCATAACTGTTATGGGGAACAACCAAACATAGGAGCCACATATCTGGAGATTGTCTAGACATCTGGACAGTGGAGAGATATGACTGCAGTCATGTAACAGAAGAGAAAAAACACTGAGCTGCCAACCATTTCATCCAGCACCTTCTGAACCACAGTAAGACCAACACAACACTACCCTAAATCAGCTCTGGGGAATTACCCATGCATTTCCAAATATGTCATGCACTATTGGGATGGAACCGTAGGGAAAAGTAGACATTGGTGAGAAATTGTCCACACACAACAATTTGCACCACAGTCATAGCAACATACCAGTACCCCAAATGAACTATAGATTAGAACGACTGTTTGAACAAACGTATTCTGATTGCCAGTCACACACTACACTTGCATATACTGGCCCAAATCACAGTCTACTGGGAATCCTGAGGTGTTACAGGACATTTTTCAGTCTGCCCCTACAAACATATACACTTGATAGAGCACCAGCAACTGTAGCAGCATGCACAGTCAGATAGAAACATATCTATGACACTCGCATCTGCTACTCTCCCTACTCAGCCCAACAAACATTTACACAACACTGCTACACAATCTTGGCAGTCTGTTAACAATGGCCAGACATACATAACTCTCAACTGCACAGATTTTCACAGAATGTCTAAGGTGTGGGACCATATTTATGGCCACTGCCACATACCACCTCCAGGAATCTGCTAAGTCACTGGGATGATGTCAGGAATGCAGTCACTAAATAATGCTATACCATACCTCTGAACCTCTTACTGCAAAACATCTGGACAAAGTATGACATACTTGGGTGACAGGGGGCCGAAAAGAGGGACATATCTCACATAATGGTGTTATAAACTGAAACAGTTGCTGGTGTTAAGAGTTTGTTGTAACATAACATCCCTGAAGGATATGATGTCTGAAACACTAATGGATGTCAACATTTACTGACTACAATCCTCACATTATCCTACTGATTTCTCAAAAGCAGAAATCGTCTGAGGAACAGATCAAACATAACAGGCAGTCTGTGGACATCTGGACAGTTGAGAGGTATGTCAGAGACATATCACTGTCAGACGTCAACTCACACAAAAAAATGCATGTCCAGACAAACCCTGTTAATCTGACAATCCTGTGTGTATAACAGCAATACTTACAATCTGTACCAAATTCTAGAGCTTTGTCCCCCATGTTGTTGGGCTGTCTCCACATGTCTTGTCCTGAGAGGTATTTCCACTTACCATCTGTGAAGCTGTAGCCCCCACACCTCCATAATGTCCTCCACACAGGCAAGGAAAAGGGGCAAGTCCCACATGAAGGACTTAATTATAGCACTGTGTTGCTATGGCATTGGCTAATGGAAAGGCAACACAGCTGCTCTGGATGCAAGTAGCAAGTGGGAGACACCGATTGGTGTACAGGCCATCACCTGCTCATGAGCATTACCTACAAAAGGCAAGCTGCTGCCTATGCAACACAGGTCTGAACCCATCTACACAAAGACAGACTGCGACTACAGAAACCTAACCATTTGCATTATTCTGAGGAAACGCTCCAGCACTATAACAGGCATGTTAATCATGTAAGCTTGTAATGGAATGCAGAAGGGGGATGCAATAATGTAAAATAGGAAGTTAAACACTAGGTTGCAACAAGACCTGCTGGACTCATATGTTGCTGTCTGGCACCAATGGACATTCCTGCTTGTCCTGTCTGCAGTGACATGGATCACATCTCTGGCCCCCGAGTCATCCCAGCAAAGGTCAGCTCATGTATGACTACTACTGGAGTGTCTGTTGCCCAGTACTGTGTGACACTGCTAGGCCAGCTACCTGGGATATTGTAAATATTCATATGTCACCTATGAATGCTATTATGATACACACGCTTGTCTTACAAAATTAAGAGACTTATATAGGGTATGTGCATAGTACACAACAGATGCAGACATGTGTGTTGAACTGTATGTTATATACTGAGCCCATACCTGACAACTGTCCAGAGATTTGTAGACTGACCACATGTCTCCCTCAAATTTGTAGTCATTGCCTCATACAGTTGCGTATTGTCTAGCACATCACTGGAAGCCCATTAAAGACTGAAGTCATAGCATAATAGCATACACTTGATTGTCAGATGTCATATCCTGCACAGTAGACCTGTGAATGTGACACTGTCTTTGCTGGCAGCTAAGTGTGTTTCAGCTAGATTCAGAAAGCGACACTATTTTCCAGCCTTTGCCCACCAGTGATGTGCGCCTTTGTGCAGATGTCTTGCTCTAACAGGAGCTTAGGTGTCTTAGCATGAAACCCATGTCAATGCAAGTGTACCTTGTCCTGTAGGATGCTGACATTTGTGCAGTCACTGACACCTGCTTTGCAGCTGTGGAGAGCAATCTAACCTTGCCAAGTTACTCATCCCATCATATGTTTAGACCCCAAATGGAGGCCTGCAAAGCCACAGGAGGTGGAGTGTTAAACATTATCATATACATACACACCTCCAGGCTTGCCAAACATGACGCATGAGAGACATCCTGAGTTCAGTTAACAGTTGAAAAAACACCTACTCAAATCATAGGTAGCTACAGGCCTCCAACCATGACTATGGACACCCACCACACCTATTGGGACTTGCTGGAATCTCTACCCTGCTCCTGGATGACTTCAACTACCCAACCATAGTGTGCCTGACCTATGCCACCTGAACATGAACACATAGAGATTCCTCAGCTTTGTTAATGGCAATACAATGGATCAGACGGTCAACACTCCTATGACAGGTGGAAATATCCTGTACCTTGTCCTAACCAACATTAGTAGCCACTGTAGCACTCCTACAGTGTCATCCTCCTTGGTAAGATTTGACCACATAGCCATCACTGCTCAGGTCACCATCTCCCCTGCCCCACCTTGTTAGGGTCAAACAAAATTAACTTTACACAAATGACTATAAATCTCCTCAGAGCAGGTAGAAGTAGCTTTACAGTCAATGTCACATCAGTTGGAACTAGCAGTAGTGTCCAAGCCCACACCACAATACTATGTGAGCACCTGCATAGTTGTATGGACTCAGCAATACCTGACAGGGCAACATTATTTCCCTCAAGGTAGAGTAAACATCCATAGTGGACATCAGCAATACAAAAATACCATAATAGGTAGAAATAAGTGTTGGACAGGGCCAAGAAGCAACAGGTGCCCTATTGGAAGCAATGTCACCTTGGTCTGCACAAATAGTCACAGGTGAATTACCCTAAGGCTCTCTGAGTGCAAATTGGATACGTCTACCAAGGCCAATCACTAAGGCCTCCACACATATGACTGCAATCCCAGAGGCAACACACAAATCTACTCTGTAGTGGTGGTCAATAACATCACATACGGCACAGATATAGGCAACCTGCTGAAGACAGGTGAAGTGTTAACATCACCCCCTGTCCCCCCGTTGGTACACATGTGCATGCACAGCACCTGCCCCCTCCCCTCATCATCAGGAAGCAGGTCCATAATGCCCTCTCAAAGGCAACACACAAGTCTCCATAGGCCTGATACCATCCCTGGATGCATCCTACATGAACTCAGGCATGCACTCTCAGATCCATTATGCACTGTAGTCAACCAAAGGCTGAGCACCAGTGTCATCCCATCTGCACAGTGGACAGCCACTGTCATTCCTATACACAAAGACAGAGCAATCCACCAACCCAGCCAATCATATGCACATCAGCCTAACTAGCCTGCTGTGCAAGGGGATGAAAGGCACTATCAAGGACATTATGAACAGGGACATCGGCAACCTCAAAAATGTCTGAGCCCACACAGTGAGATATTATCAAAAGAAGATCAGGCCTGTTAAACCTGGTCGACTTCCCTGAAGTAGTCAACAAACACAAGGACAAGGGGAAGATGGTTAACAATGCCTACCTTCACCTAGCCCAGTTCTCTCACAATAATCCCCAGGTGGCCAGGATACATACACCTACACAGCTAGGCATTAACCTGTATGTTACCAGATGGGTAGCTAACTGGCTCAATGATAGTACCCACTTGGTCAATGTAGTGGAACCCACCTCTAATAGAGTCTTCCAAAGTGGTGTACCCCAAGGATCGGTCTGGGGGCCTCTACTGTTTGAGATGTATGTATCTGAGGTACAGGACAAAAGCAGTGGTCTGTGGCTAACCACGTTTACAGATGCTTGCAAGCTGGCCACTGTCTTACATTCCCCTACTGATGTGAGCATCCCCCAAGAGGTCCTCACCCAATTAATGACTGGTGCAAGAAGCATTGCCGCAAACTGAATGCCAGGAGATGTATCATTCTCTCTGCTGTGGCAGATGCCATCCACACTAATTATGCCAATAATGTACAAAGCATGCAGTCAGGTGTGAGGCAACTTGTGCACCAAGGTTGGTAGCAACCTGACAGTTTCCCACCATGTGGGCACCATTGTACTGAAGGCTGTCTACATGGCCCACCTCACAAATATAGTTATGTCATCCAGGAACCAGGAGGCCACATCATCTCTTTACTCCACCCTTATCAGATGCATTACCAAATACAATGGCTCCTTTGGCATGTACCTTGCCAAACAAATGCAGCAGTTGCAGAGACCACAGAGGTTCCTGACCAGACAAATCCAGGGTCTGCAACACCTATCCTATACAGGTAGGCTGAAAGCCCTGTCCCTGTACTCAGTCTCATACAGACTCATCATAGGTGGCCTGTGTCTGGCATACAAGGCCATATCCAGACCAGCCTTGATGGCATTTCTGTAAGACAAACCCCACTCATGCATCATGCATGCAAGGCCCTCACCTGCTCTGTGACATGTATAGTACTTGTTGGCAGGATAGTGTAGTGTCCCACACAATACACTGTCTGTAAAATACACTCCCTCCCCATGTCTAGCAGAGTATGTGTATAGCCCTTTTGAAGAAGAAGAAGCTGGCCGACTCCATGAGAAACAGATGAGACACCCCTGGGATCCTGCATGTGGCCCAGCTGGACAGGGGAAACAGATGCTGGCTTTGAAGGGACATGGGCAAAAGTCTGAGCCAGGCTTATGAGGGCATCAGGGCCAATAGCCTGGTATATTATGAGGCTATGCACCTAGTACTTTACATGTTTCTTGTATGTATTGCAGACTGTCTTGCAATGTTGTCTGAAATTAATCTCTGTCAGTCTGAACTGTGTAAGTACTGCAGTGATAGTGTATAGTCCTGTTCCTTCATCAGTTATCACCACATATCGTTACACCTTGTCATTGTGTGTGGTCTGTATAGCAGTAAGTCAGCCCTTAAAATACATGCATATGCACATGGTGACACTGTATAGCTCATTCCAATAGCCTTGGTCTTGGCCACAATTACCATTCTGCTACTAGGCCCATCACACAATTGGATTTGTCACCCTTTGTTGTGGGTCTTACAGTAGCAGTGAAAGAGATGGATTGTGGCAGGCAGAACTACCATAAGGTCTGCCCTGAAGAGCTCATAGGTGTCACAGCTGTGCCAGACTGTACCAGGAGTGAGTCAGCAAACATAATACTGCAGGGTATTAATTTACATATGTTGTCTTCCCTTCACAGGTGAACACAGGGGTTGGTGTGTCCCCCCCACAACCTAATGTCAGTGTCTTAGCAGACTCCCATGATGATGATGGTCATAGTGAGGCACAGGTGGGGTTGTTGGTGCCTGAATCTGTGCCATTGTTTGGTATCCCACTTTCACCCACCATGTCCCTGCACACAGTCAGTATGCCCACACATACCCAGTCCCTAGTAGCCACAGATAATGAATAGGTTAAGGGTTGTGGCATGGAACAGGCTAGTATGTTGAGTATGGCGAGTGTGAGTGTAGACACCTAGACACCAGCCATAGTGAGAGAACAGGCGAGGTCACACACAGGCAGATGGACAGGGGTGCTCAACAGAGGACTGCTGACCATCAAGCCGCTATGCAAGTGCCACAGCAGGTGTCACCAGATGCATGTTATGGTCCATCATGGAGGCACATGTGCGTACTGACCGCAACACCAGACAGATGCTCAGGGTCATGAATGCAGCACTCCCTGCCATGTGTGACAACCATGGCATTTGTGATGCCATACGTCATCTTGCCAATGTTGTGGATAGACAGTGGGGTGAGGCATTGTCACTGCTTGACCATGCAATGTCTGTACTTGAGCATGTAGTGGGAGTAGGGCATCAGCCAAGTGGACGTAGGTCAGCAACATGATCAGCTGTGAGCTCACGTGGCCATGCACATTCACAGTCCCGCAGTGGCAGTACCAAATGCACTACTAAAGGGAGGGTGCTGTTCACACCACACCGGAGCAGGCCATAGGTACATTGTCCTGGCCAGTCCCATCAAGGACATGGATCCAGCAGACAGCAGTCACCATCGGGGAGTCGTACTGCATCTGTCCTTGGGGCTGGTAGTGCCAGTGATACTCCTGGCAGAACCAGTTCCCATGTCCCTGCTGGGAGATAGTGAACTATATGTCCTGCCATGTATGGTCCACGGCTGTCCAACATACCCCTGTGTTGGGCATCCACATGGCCTGATGGTGTGCAAACACTCACACATCCCTATCACAGGCCAGTCACCACCAGACATGCACAGCTCCTCTGCATGGCCCAGTTGAACACCACCCCTCCAGACACACACACACACACACATGATGTCAGCCATATGGCCCAGCTTAGGCCTCTGGCAATTTAACACCACACCCTGTGCATGTGATGATACTTGTGCTACAACCCTGTTATCCATACCATCGATGCACAGGCATGCTCATATGGGTCTGATGCACAGGGTGACTATAGTACAGTTTAGCAAGTCATGCTGTGTAAGGTGCTGACTGCTGGCAGTAGTTATGGGTACACATTGAGGTGTATGTACCTTGTTGGCCATGATGCACTACTGCTGTTAGTACTGCTGACTGACTGTAGTGTCATACTGTATTTTGGTTGTGTTCCAGGTGTCTGTGTGTCTGCAGGCTGTCGGCCTGCTGAACGTAGCTATGATGAGTAAGGCAGAGTGGAAACACAGTGACCTTTTCATAGCCAAGGTACAAGGTATATGTATATGTCTACCAGGTGTGTTTACATGCAACAGCATGTGAGGGGCAAATAGTGGCAGACAGTGTGACCTTGCATACATACCCTTGACTACCACCTAGCCTTCATACATGTTACCTGGGTGTTCTGTAGGACCACAGGCTCACACATACAGAGGAGGTTACTTGAGTACTAGCAATAGGTCCCTCACAAGCTTAGCCATTGCTTTAACTGCAACAGATTCAGCTATCAGTACTTGTTGCCCCTGCCATTTCTGTCACATCCACTCGACCATCATGCAGTTGATGAGGGTATGCCTGGTACTGTGTATGACAGGTTTGGGGTATGTATTCCTGATACAGTTCAGCCTGTGTTAGTCTAACCTGACAATCACCAGCATGTGTCTGCTATCTCATATGCATGTCTGGTTTCTCATGCTGGTAGTGCATACAGAGTCATAATCCTGTACATGGGTCAGCTGATGAAGGGCTGAGCACAGCCCCTACCTGCACAGTCTTAGAAACGATAGCACAAGATACATAACACAGATAGCACAGCGGTACTGTGTGGCAGTGTCTGCCACTACTATTGAAATGGGTAACAATTGCAGGGGCTGTTAGGATTGCCAGTGGCTGGTTCAGAGGCCCTTAACATGTTAGAGCCATCTGACACACACACACACACCACTGCATGGGGACATGCATTGAAACACACATGCACATGGAGGTGACACTTGGAGTAGATGACCTATGTATTAATATACAATACACAGTGATATAGGTTCATAGGTAGGTACTAGGCTATCAGCCCTGGGGCCTATACAAGCCCAGCCAAAAAGGTACCCTGTCTTTTGCCACCCAAGAAAATTATTTTCCTTTGCCACTTTCCAGCAGAGCCACAGAGGTGATCCCTGGGGTGAATTTCATATTTCCCATCCAATCATCAAGATTTTTCTTGAGTGCTAATGAGGAGCTTTGTTTGATATAAATAGGTAGTTTATTCAAGAGTATGGGAAGTCTCTGGGACAGGAATCTTTCCCTCCGGCATGTTCTGTTTATTGTGGTGACAAGGTTTAGGTCCCTAGAGTGTGTAGCTCGGAGGGATTGGGATTTCTTTAAGTGGAGCATGTCCAACAACTCTGGGTTTGACATAGCTTTGTATGTTAGGCAGAGATCACCTCTGAGTAGGTGATATGCAACGGAGTAAAGCTGGAGTTTTTTGAGACGGTCTGCGTAGGGCATCTGTTTGAGGCTGGTAATCCTCTTTGTGAGGTATTTCTGCAGCCTTTCCAGTTGTAGATGTCTTGTAAGGTACATACCAAAAGGGGTGTTGTACTCCATAATGGCTCTAATACGTGATGAGTAGAGGGGAACAATGACCTCTCTTTTCTGGATGAAAAACCTTTTGTGATGAGGTGTGCCACTTAGGACTTCCTGACTACTGTGGCAATGTGATTATCAAAGGAGAGACTACTGTCCACCTGTGTCCCAAGGTCTTGTATCACACTTTCGGTGTTAAGTATACTACCGCCTATGTTGTAGTTTATGGGTACAGAGTTTTTACCAAAGGGGATGACTATGCACTTTTTGGCATTGAGCTTGAGGCCATGGCTTTGATACCAGGCATCTGTCTCAGTGAGGCCCTTTTGTAGGATGTCCACATCATTAGGAGTTTTGATTATGGCTCCTAGTTTGCAGTCATCTGCAAACTTTGATAGCCAAAGACCTTCTGTATTAGCCTGTACTTCAGAGAAATAGATACCAAACAGGAGATGACCCAGGACTGAACCCTGTGGTACTCCACTTGTCACTGGTCTGAAGTCGGATTTGGAGTCTGCTACTTTCACAGTGTGGGTTCTGTCAGTGAGCCAGTTGGCAACCCATCTTGTGACACAGGGATTTATACCTAGTTTAGTGAGTTTATCTATAATTTCAGAGTGGGGGATGGCGTTGAAAGCCTTATCAAGATCTAGATAGGCTGTGTGAACCACCTTACCCTTGTCTACGGCTTTGGTGACTGCTTCAAAGAAGTCTATCGGGTTTAAGAGACATGATCTGCCTTTTACAAACCCAAACTGGGTGGGGTCCAGAGTTTGGAGATTACCAATGTCTTTGTTTAAAGTTCCATGATGATACGTTCCATGGCCTTGCAGACCAGGCTCATCAGGCTAATGGAGCGGTAGTTCTCAGGGTCCGTGGTGGCTCCCCCCTTGTGGAGTGAGATAACTGCTGTGCACCATTCAGCAGGCACAAAGCCTGAGGTGAGGCTATGATTGAACATGGTACTTAGGTGGGGTGCCAGTTCGTTCTGTAGTTCATGTAGAACGAAGCCTGGGATATTGTCTGGTCCCATGGATGCTGTGTTCTTGGCTTTGGAGAGTGTGGTTTTTACCTGTGTAGCCATGATTACAGGAACTTTGCATTCTTCCGGTATAGAGATGGGCTTTTTAGGAGGTGAGAGGGGAGTAAAGTTAGCACTGAACCTGTCTGCCAGGATGTTGGCAATATCAGTTGGGTCTGTATATTTAGTGCCATTGTGCTGTAACTCAGAGTAGATTTTAGTGTTGTCATTGAGATTCTTGACATAGCTATAGAATGCTTTGTGGTTGTCTTTAGAATCAGTGGCAATTTTGTTTTCGTAACTAGCTTTGGAGGATTTTATCAGGGATCGCAGCTTCTTACTGAGGCTGAACAGGGAGCTTCTCCACTCATGGGATTTTACTCTCTTTTGCAACAGTTTCTTCCTTCTGTTGTATAGTTTGTTTATGGCAGGGGACCACCAGATTAGCTTCCTTTTTTTGGAGGATAGCGTCTTGGTTCTGTTTGGGATAGCACGATCCATGCACTCATGTAAGTGCTTATAAAGTGCAATTGTGTAGGAGTCAGTAGTCGTAACTGTATTGGCCATCTGCATGGGTGTCATGAAGTTCACCACTTCTGTCTTAAGAAGCATGAAGTTGGCTTTGGAGAAATTGTTTACCATGGTTTCCTTAATGGGGGCAAGATGTGGATATCTAGGGTAATTAGCTTATGGTGTGATCGGACCAATGAAGCGTTGACTTCAGGTGTGGAACACCGGTCACTCATGTTGGTAATGATTAGATCTAGTATATTGTTGCCCCTGGTGGGGGTGTGGATAAGTTGATCCAGGGCACTGGAGTTTATGAACTCCAGAAAGTGCTGAGTGAAGGAGTTGGTACATGAGTAGTTTTCCCAGTTAATGGTGGGGTAGTTGAAATTGCCTATTATTAGTGTGTTTGGTTGAACCCTAATATTTTCCAGTACATCAAGAAAAGAGTAAAAGAAATGTTTTATTATCTGTTTTATAATTCATTACTTTGGTGAAATGAAAACTTAGTACATATACATTCTGGACATTATTTTATCCCAGCTTTTTCAGCAGATGTCAAATGGCTCCCAGGTAGAAACCAGGTGGAAAATTATATTATGAAAACAAAACAGTCCACAATTCTGGATTTTGTAGCTGCACATAAGAAACCATTTATCAGTTCACCTAAAGCAGTTCACAATAAAAATTTGGGGATTCCAGTAAGGTATTTGGGTAGAAAAACACACTCACAAATGCCTTTATACCCCCAAAATGTTCACTTATCTCAAGCCTGATTTAAAGGACAGCACAATGGGCCATATTCCAAAAGAGTTGCTCTTAATGTAAGCCTACCCCGATTCCAAAAAGCTTGCTCTCAGCATAAGTGAATTAGTTCAGTGTAAGGGGGCTATCTTTTAAACAGGCTTATACCGGGGACAGATTCCAAAGCACCACATCTCAGCCTGCTTTCAGTGTAAGTAGTCATGGAGTACAAACATCATCATATGTGTAGAAATGATAATTTCCCTGGTGAAATTATGTCAAACTATGCCAATAGATATCCTCTGAAGTGCTGGATTTGTTGGCAATATATAAAGACCTTACCCAGATAAGGAGAGGTAGGAGGTATCTAGTGTGTGTGTGTTGTGTTCTATATTTTTAGTGTGGTACTTTAAAGCATGTTCCAGCACACATTACAGCTCTGCAGTCTTGACAGTACTGCTGTGTTTCTGATACTCCTCCATATGTATCTCTGTTTCTCTTTTTATCCCTCCATGCACACATTTTTAAGAGCAGGCTATACACATTCTTGGTGTTGCTAGTTTTTTCAGGTGTTGGTGGTACCTTAGCTGGAAAGTGTCTACCAAAAAGACAAAGATCTTGGTATTATGTTTGCTGAATGATCCCTGAATCTACTGTACAAGCTTCCACTATACACTTATAGTGGTTGTATCTAGCTCCTTTCTTTTGGTAGATTAGAAAAGAGTTAAATACAGATCTGTTTTAGCTTCTGGCTGCCATCATGTCTTTTGCCATATGATACCATTTGCTCCATATATGCAGTGGTCAGTATATACAGTTTATTTTGCTTCTGGCTTGAAGCACCATATTATTTGAAGTTTAGGGCAGTTTGAAACCACATAACCAATGATGTCACCAACATTAAACCTTCCTCCCAGAACTGTGGTTGCATACCTCATCTGTTCCAGCTACCATTCCACAAAAATCTGCCTGACAGCTCTGCAAAAGCAGCACAAATCTGGGGCTGGAATAAAACTATGACCGTTGCATGCAACAGAGTGGCCTGGTGTTAGAAACTGTGTAACTGTGCTTGTACGGTGGATGACATCTGTATGGGCTGACACTAGGTTGGCAGTAGGGGAGTTCACAGGGTGGAAGATGCACACAAAATGGTATAGCCATCACATACACACACTAAATACAGCCACAGGGGCTGTGCATACAGAAACACATAGTTGCTAATAGACATATTTGTAACCCTACATATCCACTTATATGTACTATACTGCTGCGTACATATGACATGCTCCACATAGATTATATGCCTGGGACCTAACACGCAACCTCTTACAACAGGTAATCTTGCAAATGCCTTCATGGATGGTGGGATAACCCACCAGACATAGTGATTGGTCTTGTCTACTGCTCCTACAAACCTGCACAAGTGATAGAGGGACAGACTTTTTATCAGCATGATGTGTCAGTCAGGTACAATGTCTGATGCTGGCATGTGTGTTACTACAGAAATTGTGACATATTTGGCAATGATATCACAGGAATGCTCATTGTTAGGGGACACAGACCACATATGGGTTTCAAATGTGATTATTCCATGTACATCTGTACAGATGACTGGTATGGGCTGTATAGTGTTACATGGTGCATGGGAGGCCGATGCCATTAATGGGCTCATTAAAGTAATGTCATAACAGCTACAGGGGATATGCTTCACACACCCTACTAGAGTTGTCAGTATTGAGATTAGAACCCCTACCTAATTATTTCCACTATAGTATTACACTGTTACTGGACATGCCACAGAGCTTAGAGGGCTGCCAAGTGTATATAGGTGCATCTAAGGTGAATGACATCAGCAGACCTTGTAAAGTAGGGCAATGGGAAATGTACTGGGCGGGAAGGGCATCCAAAGTCAATACCCTACCAACATGCACACTGACAAACACCTTCACACACACAATTTGCCACAACTGAGTGTAGAACCCCTGCCTATCTATACTGTTACTTAGTTAATACACACACCATGGAGCTTATAGGGCTGAGTATTGTCCAAAGGTACTTCTAAGGGCAATGACATCAGCAGGACTGCTAAGCTAGGGCACTCATAAGTGTTGTAGGTGGAAAAGTCTTCAAAATACTTCATCCTACAAACATACACACTTACAAACACTTATACACACACATTTGCCAGAACTGAGACTAGAACTCCTGCCTATCTAGTTATTTGGACTATACTGTTATGTAGTTATTGCACGCACCACTGAGCTTATATGGCTGAGAGCTGTCCAAAGGTACTTAAGGGAATGACATCAGCAGGACTGCTAAAGTAGGGCACTAGGAAATGTAGTAGTTGTGAATGGCCTAAAACTGTTTCATCTATGAAGAAACGCACATACATTCTCTTACATTTGCCAATACTGGGATTACAACCCCTACCTATCTAGTTATTTGTACTTTAGTGTTATACAGTTATCGCACATGCTACAGAGCTTATAGGGCTGACAAGTGCCCAAAGGTGCTTCTAAGGTGAATGACATCAGCAGGACTGCTAAAGTAGGGCAGTGGGATGTGTACTGGGTGGGAAAGTCCTCAAAATAATTCAGCCTACAAACATATACACACACACACACTCTTGCCAGCACTGGGAATAGAACCCCTGCCTATCTAGTTATTTGTACTATAGTGTTACACAGTTATTGCACATGCTACAGAGCTTATAGGGCTGACAAGTCCACAAAGGTACTTCTAAGGTGACTGACAGCAGGACTGCTAAAGTAGGGCACTGGGAAGTGTTGTGGGTGGGGAAGTCCTCAAAATACTTCTTCCTATAAACATACACACTTACACACACTTGTACAAGCACATTTGCCAGAACTGGGAATAGAACCCCTGCCTATCTAGTAATTTATACTGTACTGTTACATAGTTATTGTACATGCCACAGAGTTTATAGGACATGGGCTGTGCAAAGGTACTGCTAAAGTAGGGCACTGGGAAGTGTGGGTGGGAAAGTCCTCAAAATACTTATTTCTATAAACATACACACTTACACACACACACATTTGCCAGAACTGGGAATGTAACCCCTGCCTATCTAGTTATTTGTACTGTACTGTTACATAGTTATTGCATGCGCCATGCAGCTTATAGGGCTGGGGCTGTGCAAAGGTACTTTTTTAAGGGGAAAGGCCTAAAACTGTTTTACCTACACACACACTCTCACATACACTTACATTTGTCAGGACAGAGATTAGAACCACCACCTATCAAGTTATTTGTACTATAGTATTACTCATTGTTGCATGCACTACAGAGCTTATAGGGCTTACAGGTGTCCAATGGTACTTCTAATGTGAATGACAGCAGCAGAATTTGTGAAGTAGGGCAATGAGACATGTACTGAGTGGGAACAGCCTCCTAATACTTAAACCTATAGACACGCACACACAAAGGCAGGTGATGTGATATTATAACCCCCACCTCACTACTGTTACACAGTGGTGCTCACCTTCATGCTGGCATGTGGGACTTTTTGCAACCAGTATGCCACTGTCTGCAGCAGGACATCACTCGATGCTGTTCAGGGTATCCATGTGTATGACTCCCTCTCTGTGTGTCCCCCTGTTTCTCTGTCTCTATCACTGTCTGTCTCTCTTCCCCACATCTATGTGTGTGTATGCTTGACATATCTGTTGCCCATATATATGTCTGTGTATCACATTCAACAGATGCAGATATATCACATATGGGCCACCTGCAATTAGCTGAGGGTAATTCTGTCTGATGGGTGTGTATAGGGCCAGTTAAGGTGTACATAGCTATCTGTATGCAAAGACATATATGCACAATACAGTTCTATAGTCCGATGTGGGTTCCAACATGGCCTGTGATTCTCTATAAGTGTAGGAGCATGCCCAGTATGACCTTCTATAGTGAGAGTGGGACTCCATTCCAGAGATAGTTGTACTCCAGTCCAGGGTTTTGTGTGCTACAGCCATACCTCTCAAAAGTAAACAGGACTTTCCTAGATGTATTGAGTTTGTTTTAGCAGACATTTTCTGACATAGCTGAAGTCTGACACTGCAATGTTTTGTGTCATTACCTAGTGACAGACAGTCTCAGATCATCATAGTGCTTTACCACAAGAATACAAGATGTATTATGCACAGACTAATATTATGAGCTCAACTATATATGTTCTTGCCCCAAAAGGACAGTTGAAAGGTGTGGCTATAGCCGGTTGATTGATGAAGCTGTGTAAACAGTCCAGTAACTTGGTGATATACTGGCTGGGGATCTCCTGCTTGTGTGGTATTCTTCCCTGAAAAGTCATATCCTGGTGTGGCCCATACCTCTCAACCTGTTAGAGCAAGAAATCTGGACAAAGACATAAAAGGGGGACAAAAGCACAATAAATGAGGACATTGTTATATACTGCTCTTACTAACTTAGAAAGTTGATAGAATAACAGGTTTTGCATTAGTATGAATTTTCTGAAGGATATGAAATCTGAAACTCAAATGTATGTCATTTTCTAACTTCAGTCTTTAATGATTTTCCACTAATTTGCCAAAAAAAACACAATTCTATGAAAAATGTACAAAAAATATGAGGCAAAAATCTGGACATTCTGCGAAAGTCTGTACAGTTGAGAGGTAGGGTGTGGCCAAACCTCTCAACTGTACACTTTTTGGCAGGTGTTTGTCTAGAAGTTTCATCCAGTCTACATAAACTTGTGTTTTTATGGCAAGTTAGTTGCATATAATTGAAGACTGACATTACAAAATAAAGACAGACATTAGTGTTTCAGACTTCATAACCTTCAGACAATTCCTGCTAATGCAAAACCCCTTATTCTACCAACTTTCTCAGTATGTAAGGGCAATATTTACAACATGTGCATATCATTCTGCCTTTGTCCCACTTTTAATTATGACCTTGTCCAGATGTCTTGCTGTCAGACATTGGGAGAAATGGGTGTGGGTACAGAGCACATTCTACTGTGCAGAAATGCCCATTATATGTGTAGTACATATCACATTGCACTGTGATTTCCAAGTATGTCAGAGGCAGAGCAGTACAGAGTAATGTGGTGAACCACTGAAAGTTGTGTGTAGGTTGATAGGTTGCTATGACATTAGTAGGGTATTGTCCCTGAACCCCTTATAACCCATGCAGATGAGAGTGTAGCCTATGTTACATGTCAGCACACACAGCCCTTGTCCAGTAGGGACACAGGTGGGATTACAGGACTGTATTCTGTGTTTCCCATGCGGTTATACAGGGAGCACATCACTAGGGGTATTGAGGCACTTGGCTTGCTATTGCCAGGGAGTGTATTCCACAGATGGGATAGTGTGTGGTGCACATATTTGTCACACCAACAAGCCACATTAATACTGCACCTACAGGTTGATGGAGTGGGCCTTGTGTTCCAGATGTGCAACAGTACCATCAAGGCAGGATCTGGATTGCTTTGTATGTCAGACAGGGGTCACGTCAGCAGAATCTGTATGGAATGGGGTAGAGGGACAGTGCTGTTAGCCTATCTGTGTAGGGTGGGTGTTTGGGGTTTGTGGTAAGGCCTTGGTGTTTGCAAGACCCTGGTGTATGGAGTCTACATGGTCTGTGGTGTGTAGGTTTGTGGAGTTCTCATGTGAGTTTGCCTCTAAGGTGTCCATTGTTTGGGTTTTGTTTTGTTGCAGACCTCAACTTACATGGGTGTGTGTTGTGTATTTGCAGGTGATGTTTACTGACTCCTTACACTGCATGGCACCTATGTTACTGCAAAATCTGTTCTGGTGTGCACATTCTCCATTTGTCTGTCCAGTGGTTCCCCTTCCCCGTGTCAGTTTGTCCTTCTGTAGTCCAGTCACAGGCTTTGGCCACAGTAGCTGCTGTTATGTATTTGTAATTCTGTTGTGGGTGGGGTACATGCCATTACATCGCACACAGGGTTGTGGACTTCACACCTCTGAGTGTACCTATTTAGCAGGTTGTCCATCATTGCACCACTCCATTTGCTGTGGTTCTTAGACGGTTTGTGTTGCTATGTTATGAGGTTACATGTGAGCCTAGCTGTTATACCATCACAGACTGACATCTGGACAGGCCCAAATATGACAGACAAAGGCCCACATATGGGGACAGGATGTTAATAATGTTCTGCCAAACATAGACAGTTGGGAGACCAGTTTGGTAATTGCTTGTTTGCTCTTATGGGTTTGATGTCTGCTTCCCCACTGTCTGCCATTGCTGTTTTGACATGACCCTTTCTTTTTTTTGCAAATAGTTGGCAGACAAATGCAATGTTAGGACAAACAGAACAGATATACAATGCATATGTGCGCTCTTCTGTGACAACCTGTGTCATTCTGGGGGTATGGCTGTTGGCCAGTGACATGTCAGTGCTGACACAGAAAGTTGGCAGCCTTTTATACACTGGAGTACACTGACCTTCAGGTATCTGCTGTCCTACTAGGCACCATACCTCTCAACTTCTGAGAGCCAGACATCTGGACAAAGCCATAAGTAATTGGGGGACAGAGGCCTAAATATAGGGACCATTTTTAAGTATTGACCTTACAAACCTAGAAAGGTGATTCAGTAACAGGTTTTGCATAAGCATGCGTGTTTCTATAGGGTATAAAGTCTGACACTGCAATCTGTCATTATTTTCTGACTTTAGTCTTACGTGATTTGCCAGTGAATTGCCAGACAACCACTATTTCATGTTATACAGACCACAATTATGACGCAAACCTCTGAACATTCTGCAATAAGTCTGTATAGTTGAGAGGACCTACTGTGTAGGTCACTCCAAGCTGTGTACTCTCCATACGTGTGGCCCCCTGTCTATGACCTGTCCAGCTTTCCTGCAATAACAGATATTGACATCTGGACAGTGTGTACAACTCCTACCGTACGTGTAGCTGACATGCAGAATAGTTGGAACTGCAGTTCTTGGAACATGGCTCTATCAAAGACAGCACTGTACCTAGGCCACTAGGACCCAACAGTCGGGAGTAAGTGCTGATCACATCCTGACAGTATTAACCACACATATGCATAGCTCATTTACCCCTGCATATTGTGGACATGCAACAAGTTATCATGTTGATTGGGACAGCCCTGGCAGTGTGCTCTGCTGCTGTTTCCCTGCAAACATACATGTTACTGCATTTCTATGGGAATATGGGTGTGGGACGGACACCTGTCAATTGTACACATTTGCACAGAGTGTGCTGATATTTGCTTTACATTTTGGTTCCATTTAGCATAGTATTGTGCCCTGTCTTGGAGACTAGAGGCATATTACTAAAGAAATTAAGTCAGACTGTAATGGCATATATTTGAGTTTCAGAAGTCTTACCCTTCAGAGCCTTACTGCAACTACAAGACCTGCTGTGCTATCACTGTGTATATCTGTAGGGGGGTATTTCATCGTCAGCCTTTGCCAGACATTTCTTTATGGTTTTCTACATCTGACTTGCTGAGTCAGGCTGAGGGTTGAGTATGGGACCCCCACACTGACATCCATGCCTGTGACCAATGATCCCCCAGTTAGTTGGCCCCCCACATATACTGCAGTGGGATTTGTCACCTTGGGTACTACTGCAGAGTGTGGGGAAATCAGTATTGGGCAAACATTTCCTGGTGCCCCACATAGCTGTCAGTTAATTGCTGCTCTCCCAGTAGGACACCCCATTCCCTTGAATGCATGCAGCAATACCATAGATAGATATGCTACCAGAACATACTAATCCATTAATTTATTGCTAAGAAGACTGATTGCCCTTGTGCCTGCAGTAGTTATGAGGATGGTGCTTGAGGGCTGCCTATCTTGGATGCATGCAGTACACTGCCTATACATGGTAAGGTACAAGTAGTGTGATGCGTGTGGCAACCATTTTACTGTGTATGAGAATCAGAGAGAGCTGTCGGTCCCTAGATCCATACAGTGACAGTGTGTGTGCCATTCATTGCCTCTTTGCCAAGGCCAGGGCATACTGGGCATGCCTCTGTCTGCTTACAGGAACTGGCTCAGGGGGTCCTTCTCCACATCCCTCTGTGCCTATGGGGACCTTGGCAATGGTGGGGCACTGTGTGGCCCTTCCTCGTGCTGTTCCTGCTGCAGCTGTGTTTGCAGGATCATATCATGTAGCATGGCACATGCTGTGAACATGTGCGCACATGTGGCTGGAGAATACTGCAGGGCTCCACCAGATATGTCAAGGCAGTAGAACAATGGCTTGAGCATCCCAAACACATGCTCTATAATGATCCTGGTTTGTGTGTGTGCCTCATTATGATGTTCTTGTGTGTGTGTGCATGTGCATTTCTGATGGGTATCATCACCCATGGCTCCAGTGCATAGCCAGCATGCCCCACCAGATGGCCATATGGGAATGTCCCCCCTGACAAATCCCTGGTACAGCTGTGAGGAATGCTAAATGTGGGAGTCATGATAGCTTCCAGGGCTGCCAGCACACATAATGCCCTGGGCATTGCACATGACCTGGCAGTTGATGGAGTGAAAGCCCTTGTGGTTTATGTAGACCCTACCCTGTTCACCAGATGGTGCTTTGATGTGGATGTGCATGCAGTCTATGGCACCCAGTACCTCTGGGTAGTCTGCTACACAGTGAAAGAGGCACATATTGCTGGTCTTCTCCTCACAGGTGTTGGGGAGGTAAATGTGCTCACTGGCATGTGGTAGCATTTAACCAATAAAGAACGTTTACTACCACTGTGTCTTGAGACTCTCTCCCTCAAAAGCAGTTCCAGATAATGTCAAAAAATCTCGGCAAAGTCCACAGCAGCAATCAAATGATTTTATTTTACAAATATGGTGCTAATCCAACAATTAAGCGCTTTCACTTGCTCCACGACAAGCTTCATCAGAACGCTGAAAAATGAGCCTCCTAACATTTAAATAAACTTTTTGGCGCCAAAACCAACCTCTTTGAATACTTTCCTTTAAAGAGATATTGCAACAATATGTCAAAATACAACTGACAAAGAGCTAATATCAGTACTTACATCTCAAATTATCATAATCACAAAAATTATACATGAATATATAAAATTGAATGAAATGAAATAAAAATATGATTAAACACACAATAAGTAACGCATATAAACAATATGTGGATAAATATAAAACTGATAAAATGTCAGAATCTGACGTTCTGTCTCTTACTGTATATAATATTCTATTGAAATATCATGTATACATTACTGAACATGTAACTTATGTAAATGTTATTAAAAATAATCAGCTCAGAAATATATAAATAATACAAATATAATACCTATATAATGGGGATAATAAAATACATTATAGTACAGTGTGAAAAACGTCACACAAATCTATAACTACCTATAAAAAGCTAAATATAGACTAATATGGTCTGATATAAGTCCACATGTACCCAAAATACTCTTGTGTACTATGTAAAAGTATCAATCCATAGCTAATAAGGGTTTAATGGAGATGACATTATTCAGTCCTGGTGGATTAGAAGAATCTAAAAATACTTGCCACCAGTATTCTTTGTAGGACAACAATCCTTTAAAATCTCCCCCCTTGATGTCTATTAAAACACTGTCTACTATAGCAAAATTGAAATAGTGTCTGTCTCCACACTTTTTAATGTGTCTATACAGTGCATTTTTTTCATCTTTGGTTTTGATACTATATAAATGTGCATATATGCGCTTATTAAACTTCCTTTCAGTCTTTCCTATGTAAAAACTGGAGCATATCATGCATTTAGCCAAATATATAATAATTTTGGTGTTACAGTTTCCCTGTTTAAACCTGATTTCTTGTTCTATTTACATTCTCTAACACAATACTATTTTCCTGAAATATTGTGTGATATTATTTTTAGTACAAGTGTTATGAGACACTATATTCAAATTGCTTCTCTCTAAGTAGTTCTTAATATTGTATCCCATCTTAAATACAAATTGTGGTCCAGTCCCTAATATTCTGACTAATTGTTCGTCAATTGAAATGATGTTCCAACTTTCTGTCATAATTTTCTTTACTTTACCCACATATGGTCCATACTCAAGCACACATCTTTTGCCATATGATGAACTGTCAACCAAGATGTGATGAATTGTTAAATCATTCGCCCCATCCTCATTATTAGATCCCAACAGAGGTTTATATTTGCATCCCCATTCTTTGATAACTACTTGACTAACTCTAGCCATCATCTTAGCATCATACCCTCTGACCTTGAACAGGGCAGTAATAAATGCTACTTCCTCTAGCATGTCATCATATGTAGAAGAGTCATCCTTATAGCATGAATAATCTGCCCTTTGTAAATATTGGTGAATTTGCTCCTGGAATGATTACTGGTAAATTCTAAGTAGCTATTCGAATATGTATTTTTTCTGTAAATTCTTGATTTCAATCCTGTTCCTACTTTGGAAACAAGAGTGTCTAGGTATGGTTCACCATATTCATTTATAGATGAAGTAAATTTCAGATAGCTACTACTCTGATTTAAATAATCTAAAAATGTGTCCAGTATAATACTACTACCTTTCCATAAGATGTAAATGTCATGTAGGTATCGTGAATAATATTTGATATGTTTCATATATACACTACTTAGCACTTTGGTCTCATCCCAATCAAGCATAACCAGATTGGCGTATATGGGAGCACAAGCTGCTCCCATAGCTACACCCCTGGTTTGCCTGAAAAGTTCACCCTCAAATTGGATGTAATTATGTTCTTATACCAATGACATCATATCCAATAATAAACAAGCTTTGTCCCAATCTAATTCCGCATGTTTATGTATACTATAGGCAAATGCCTCTAGTCCTTCCATTTTGGGGATGCACGAAAATAGATCTATCACATCTATAGTGACAAAAAGCATGTCCTCATGCCAAGATATGGTGGGATAATTTTTCAAAAATTCCCATGAGTCCTTGACCATATGTGGGATTTTTTTTATAAATGTGTTTTAAATAGACATCAATGACTGAGCCCATGGGAAATGTTTTTGATTTACTCCCTGAAATGATTGGCCTAAATGGGGGGTTCTCTATGTCTTTATGGACTTTGGGAATCCCAACTATAGATGCAAGCTTGGGATATTCAACTTTGATAAGATTGTAAGTGGCCATCGTTATTCTATTCATCATCATCATCATCATCCCCCTTTTTCCCATTTACATGGGGTCGGGGTATTGTATTAACTGTCACCAACTCTCTCAATTCAGTGCCACTCTCCTGCCTTCTTCAACACTCATGCCTGACTGTCGTAGATCTTCTTTCACACAATCCATCCACCTCTTTGCTGGACACCCTCGCTTCCCCTTACCTTCTTGCCATCATTATTCTATTATCAATCAAAAGTTCTTCCTGATGTAAATCAATTCTTCTGTAGGCAATATTAATTTCATTCACAGACACAGTCTCATAATTCCCTGAATTGTGCAATAAATCAAACAGTCTTGAAGTATATGCTAAGTTGTCATATATAACTATGCTTCCCCCTTTGTCGGGTTTCATGACCCTAAAATCCCTATCATTTCTTAATTCCTGTAGGACCCTATGTTCTTCTGTAGATAAATTATAATTGGTCCTAATTCCACATATGTGGTTTTGTAACTTATATATCTGTTGTGTTACAGTCCTGTCATAAATAGAAATGATGGGATGCATGGGGGGCACATATATACTCTTCTTTTTCAAGCCTTTATGCAAGATATCTTGATTGATACTTCTAGCATTCTCTGAGGTGTCCTTAAATAGAATGTTAAGATTTAATTTTCTAATATATTTCTTGATCTCACTAATGCAGTCCACAAGCCTGAATTTTGAAGTGGGGATAAACTTTAGAGAGTACATTGAAGTGTATAGTAGTCAATGAATAGTCAGTATAATTGTAAATGTTGAAATTTTTATAACTGTACATTACACCCTTCTTTTTAATACTCTCACTTGTATGATTAACCAAGTTGTTATATTGAATCAATGTCCCCTTCCCCTCTTTTTTAGTTAATTTCTTTTGTCCGTGACATACCGTTGTTGTTCCTGATTGTCCTGATGTATTTGCCTTCTCCAATTTCCCCCCATTTCCAATCTCTTTGTCTTCCCCTGCTCTCTGATTGAAAAAAATGTGATTGATTGATTGTCCCTCTGATGTACATTACCATTGACATTATCATGGTCAATTTTACTTCACACACTCCTGGGATTCTAAACGGCCAGGGTACTGGTAGAGACTGTGAAAGATTGATATTTCTACCAGTTATGCACAATTCCAATGACCAGAGGAGCAGTAGCAAGATTGGTCTTTCGGATTTTACATTTCACTGGTCTTTTGGTGACATAGAACTAGAAGCCAAGCGAGTGGGAACTAAACCCAAGAGAGTTATGTCTCATATGTCCTATGGTCATACTGACCTAGGTGCCGGTGTTGACAAAAGACATGGGACTGTTGCAGATGTGCCAATTACATCTGACACGATGAATGGGAAGTCGTACCATCTTTTAAAAAATTTTTTGGACAAAAACTGTATGTTTGACAATAACAATATTGAATATGAAAATCACAGATTTTCTGTACCTGCGGGTACACTTAAGGACAATATTTTTGTTTTAGGTAAGAAATTGAATAATATTAATAATATTAAATTGGACAATGCATATTTGACTAAATGTATGGAAAACAATATAGTCCCTAGTAATAGCGACTTAGGTTTTTTAAGTACCCTATGGGGATAGAAATTACTGACAATACTGCAAAACAGTTCAACTTGTTTTTTGATCAATGTGGTTTTAAATACATGTATAAGTTAATTAAATTTAATGATGAAAAATTGGCTAAGCTTATGCAAGAAGTGGAAGAGCTAAATGAGATTATTAGAAATGTCTTATTGTTTTCACAATGGGAAAAACTTTGTTAAACAGTTTAATATGGCTGACAATGCCATCAAACAAGTCCACATTTGCAAAAACAAAACATTTTGTAGAGATATGGAACAATACAGTAAGGGTAGGGTGTATCTTTGGGACAAATACAAAGGGAATAATAATCATCCCAATAATACCTCTCACGAGGTGTTTGACCATGGTAATGTCAATGATAATGTACATCAGAGGGACAATCAATCACATTTTTTTCAATCAGAGAGCAGGGGAAGACAAAGAGATTGGAAATGGGGGGGAAATTGGAGAAGGCAAATACATCAGGACAATCAGGGACAACAACGGTATGTCACGGACAAGATAAATTAACTAAAAAAGAGGGGAAGGGGACATTGATTCAAGATAACAACTTGGTTAACCATACAAGTGAGAGTATTAAAAAAGAAGGTGTAATGTACAGTTATAAAAATTTCAACATTTACAATTATACTATTCATTGAATACTATACACTTCGATGTACTCTCTAAAGGGATGAAGTTTATACCCACTTCAAAATTCAGGCTTGTGGACTGCATTAGTGAGATCAAGAAATATATTAGAAAATTAAATCTTAACATTCTATTTAGCATATGCTTCAAGACTGTTTGATTTATTGCACAATTCAGGGAATTATGAGACTGTGTCTGTGAATGAAATTAATATTGCCTACAGAAGAATTGAGTTACATCAGGAAGAATTTTTGATTGATAATAGAATAGCGATGGCCACTTACAATTTTATCAAAGTTGAATATCCCAAGCTTGCATCTATAGTTGGGATTCCCAAAGTCCATAAAGACATAGAGAACCCCCCATTTAGGCCAATCATTTCAGGGAGTAAATCAAAAATATTTCCCATGGGCTCAGTCATTGATGTCTATTTAAAACACATTTATAAAAAAATCCCACATATGGTCAAGGACTCATGGGAATTTTTGAAAAATTATCCCACCCTATCTTGGAGTGAGGACATGCTTTTTGTCACTATAGATGTGATAGATCTATTTTCGTGCATCCCCAAAATTGAAGGACTAGAGGCATTTGCCAATAGCATACATAAACATGTGGAATTAGATTGGGACAAAGCTTGTTTATTATTGGATATGATGTCATTGGTATTGGAACATAATTACATCCAATTTGAGGGTGAACTTTTCAGGCAAACTAGAGGTATAGCTATGGGTGCAGCTTGTGCTCCCATATACGCCAATCTGGATATGCTTGATTTGGAGGAGACCAAAGTGCTAAGTAGTGTATATGAAACATATCAAATATTATTCAGGATACCTAGATGACATTTATATCTTATGGAAAGGTAGTAGTATTATACTGGACACATTTTTAGATTATTTAAATCAGAGTAGTAGCTATCTGAAATTTACTTAATCTAGGAATGAATATGGTGTACCATACCTAGACATTCTTGTTTCCAAAGTAGGAACAGGATTGAAATCAAGAATTTACAGAAAAAATACATATTTGAATAGCTACTTAGAATTTACCAGTAATCATCCCAGGAGCTAATTCACCAATATTTACAAAGGGCAGATTATTTGTGCTATAAGGATGACTTCTACATATGATGACATGCTAGAGGAAGTAGCATTTATTACATTCCTGTTCAAGGAATGATGGCTAGAGTTAGTCAAGTAGTTATCAAAGAATGGGGAAGCAAATATAAACCTCTGTTGGGATCTAATGATGAGGTTGGGGAGAATGATGGAACAATTCATCACATCTTGGTTGACAGTTCATCATATGGCAAAAGATGTGTGCTTGAGTACGGACCATATGTGGGTAAAGTAAAGAAAATTATGACAGAAAGTTGGAACATCATTTCAATTGACGAACAATTAGAATATTAGGGACTGGACCACAATTTGTGTTTAAGATGGGATACAATATTAAGAACTACTTAGAGAGAAGCAATTTGAATATAGTGTCTCATAACACTTGTACTAAAAAATGTGGAAACTGCAATCAATGTCACACAATATTTCAGGAAAATAGTATTGTGTTACAGAATGTAAATAGAACAAGAATTAGGTTTAAACAGGGAAATTGTAACACCAAAATGATTATATATTTGGCTAAAGGCATGATATGCTCCAGCTTTTACATAGGAAAAACTGAAAGGAAATTTAATAAGCGCATATATGCACATTTATATAGTATCAAAACCAAAGATGAAAAAATGCACTGTATAGACACATTAAAAAGTGTGGAGACAGACACTATTTCAATTTTGCTATAGTAGACAGTGTTTTAATAGACATCAAGGGGGGAGATTTTAAAGGATTGCTGTCCTACAAAGAGTACTGGTGGCAAGTATTTTTAGATTCTTCTAATCCACCAGGACTGAATGATGTCATCTCCATTAAACCCTTATTAGCTATGGATTGATAATTTTACATAGTACACAAGAGTATGTTGGGTACACATGGACTTATATCAGACCATATTAGTATATATTTAGTTTTTTATAGGTAGTTATAGATTTGTGTGACGTTTTTCACACTGTACTACAATGTATTTTATTATCCCAATTATATAGGTATTATATTTGTATTATTTATATATTTCTGAGCTGATTATTTTTAATAACATTTACATTTTCATAAGTTACATGTTCAGTAATGTATACAGGATATTTCAATAGAATAATATATACAGTAAGAGACAGAACGTCAGATTCTGATATTTTATCAGTTTTATATTTATCCACATATTGTTTATATGCATTACTTATTGTGTGTTTAATCATATTTTTATTTCATTTCATTCAATTTTATATATTCATGTATATTTTTTGCAATTATGATAATATGAGATGTAAGTAGTGATATTAGCTCTTTGTCAGTTGTATTTTGACATATTGTTGCAATATCTTTTTAAAGGAAAGTATTCAAAGAGGTTGGTTTTGGCGCCAAAAAGTTTATTTAAATGTTAGGAGGCTCATTTTTCAGCGTTCTGATGAAGCTTGCCGTGGAGCAAGTGAAAGCACTTAACTGTTGGATTATTGCTGTATTTGTAAAATAAAATCATTTGATTGCTGCTGTGGACTTTGCCGAGATTTTTTGACATTATCTGGAACTGCTTTTGAGGGAGAGCGTCTCAAGACACAGAGGTAGTTAACGTTCTTTATTGGTTAATTGTTCTGTAGTTCAAGAATGTTTCATTTCTACCACTTTCATAGCATGTGGTAGCATGGCAGCCAGAAACTGGTGGAGTACCCTGGATGCAGATGCCTGTGAGACATCCATGATGTCCCCAGTAGGTCTTTGGAAAGTACCTGTAGCTAGTATTCTTAAGGCTACACATACCTTGGTATCAACTGGGATGGGTTCCCTTCTATTGGCTCTGGGTCTGAGGTAAGGCCGGCACAGCTTGATGAGTTGCTGAAGTATGTCCCTGTCCACCCTGTAGCACTCTACTATCTCCAGATCATGTACCCTGGGTCTGAACACTCTTCTTCTCCTCAGTCTGGGCTGGTTGTCTGCATTATCCTCCTCACTGCCCTCAGCCTCTAGCACATACTGATGCATCAAAGTGACAGCAGCCCCTAACATTTTGTTGGTTAAAATTCCCCCGAGTGTGTACACCTGTGGTGCAGAGTTTCTGGGAAAAGCCAGACTGAAAGGTGTTTGCACAGTTTATACTGTTGTGCTGCAGATGCTGCCTCTATGATTGGGTGACTAGGATACATTCCACCTGCCAGCTATATTATTTGTATTTGATTGCTTTTATTCTATTTCCTGTTTTTTTTCCCCTTCCCATTTCCACCCCTTTTTAAGCCTTTCAGCACGTCGCGGAAACCCACTTCCCAAATGTAAATAGTTCTGCTATTTCCGGGGGGGGTGTTGTTTTTTTTAAGAGCTGGTGCACGCCACGTAAACCTATTTAGCTAAAATAAACACTTTTAAGCAGAAATGGCCCTCCCCTGGATGTGAACACGCTTCTCATTTCATGGAATAAGTAAATACAGCCTCAGACACACTCCCTTGCTTAGCTGTGCTTAGCTAAGTTCAAGTGGAAGCCGTGGAGCTCCAGTGTGCTTACACCAAGCATGACACACCCCCTTTTCATGTCAGCTGCTTCTCCTGCTTACACCATGTCTTATAGCTCCTACACGGTTAGGTGCAACCAGACAATGGTCTCCCATTTTATGATTCAGTAAATTTTGCTCATTTGCATATCCTACTGCCTTAGTCCCTTGTTACACCGCTACACCAGAGCCTTTCCCCTTAGCAACCAGTGTTACCTGTTATTGTTTTGACACTGCATGATACCCACTATAATGGCAAAAATGCAGATTTCATGTTAAATTGTCTTTTCACATTTTTTTTTATTTTCAGCACAATCTCGTTTGCTAAGCTTGTTAAGCTATGCTTAAATGGTTGAAATCAGCCAAAATAAACTACTTTTGATTTTTATAATTTGGAACTCTTTTCCATGCCAGTGGCCATATTCTTGGCCATTGGCATGCCTAATGATTATAATATATGCTTTACTTTGAGCTGTCATGCCCCCATTTTGATTTTTGCAGAAATGTACATGGTCAGTAACCGAATACATTTCTGCGACGAACACTGTTCTGGCATGGATGCCTGCCTGCTTACTGAATTGCTAATTCACCTCATTTGCATGGTTTTCACCAGCAAATGGGGTAATTAGCATTATTCAGTGGTGTCCATGCCAGAATAGTGCTAGTAGGATTGTGCATGCCCCAGCCTTGTTTACTGAATTGCTTGGTGGCCATATTTTGTACAGAAGCTGCTGCACTTTTCTGGCATGGAGAAATCCCTTTAATGAATCCCGGGGAAAGACTTTGTATATAAAAGAGATTTTGTTCTAAATTTGAAGTAAATATATTCCTTACTGGCATGATCTCCTTTTCTGTCATTTTGTTATTCCTGCTGTGATCAATGAAGATTTTTGCCCAAAAAAAAAAACTGAAAAAAAAAAAGCTGGAAGCATTATGAGATGGAAAAGGTTTACTATCAATAAGTCAAAAGTTAAAATAAAATGTGTACGTATTAGCGAAGTGTTTCACCGAACGTACACATTTCCGTATGTACCTAATGTTGAAAACAGCTGTTAATTGACATTTTCGACAATCAACAGCACTCCCACCCTTCCCTTAACTCCCTACCTAACTAGCCTAAACTCACATTTATGCAGGGGGGCAAGCCCCTGCACCAATGGGGCTCTGCCCCACCCCCTAACTTAATATTCCAACTCCGAGATCACACTACAGTGAGGAAAGGGATGTATTTCCCTAACCGCACTGTACCGCGATCCTCTTACATGAGCGAACATTATAATTGCGAATGCACAGTCCATTCGCAATAATAACGTTCGCTCACATAACCTGCCGAACTATGAAGTATTCGAACATATGGTGTTCAAATACTTCATAGCCGTGCAATTGCATGGTGGCATTTTGATAGTAAACTATGGAAAATATGAGCATCATCTATAGATAAGGAAACAGTGGACAGTGAAACAAGTCTGTAATTCCACTGATAGTCCCAGCAAGGTCTGAGGGCATTGGAAGTCTGTAAAATATTAAGGCCAGAAATCCTGATCTTGGGAACTGCAAAAAAAAAAAGTGTGAATAGTGAAATATTGAATAACTTCAAGAATATGGTATTCTGGATTATTCCCTTAGTTATCTGGACAGCATTCTCACCTGTTTATGAGGAGGTCCATCCTCATCAATCAACCTGATAGAAGGTGCAAAGCTTTAGATGGCTTGGCATCTGAAACTTTCCCATGCTACTAGCCCCTCCCCTTTTACTAATAATATTATGCTAAAAATCTGTAGACACATTTTGCTGTGCATTCGGCAACAATTTAAGAAACAGACTCTGGCTGTATTTGAATCAATCAATGTTACTCACTGCTTTTTTGTTAGCGCAGTTTTCCACTGCACTTTTGCTCCCTTCTTAGGCTTTAGTGTTTTTATTGTCTCTCTTGTTAAATTCCTTTATGTAATGTGTCTTTGGTGTATGCCTAGTTTAATCTTATTTAGTTTTTTTACTGGATACAAAACTAACCAGTCCTGAGTAAAGTGCCTCTTCAGACCAATACTGCCAAGCCAAAAAACAACAAAACAGGCTCACCATGACTTAATCCAAAGTAGTTTAATATGAACAGAACACAAAATCTAGTAGTAAGCGCTTTCACATTTCAAAACCGTTTCAGCAGACTTCAATATAACAGTTCCCATTACTCTACTTTTTATATGACCTGCTGAGATTATTCCTCCAATCTCTTGTTGCATATAATTATGACATCACAAAGAAATCAATTAAACAATCAGTCTCCATGGAGCCATTATATATACTACTGATATATATATTTAAAAACATATTAAGTAAATCTCATTTATCTACATATACCTAAGAATTTTAACTTAGTTTCTCATGAGCTGTATACTCCGCCATTTTATTGCTGTTAGGCATTTCACCTTTTGTCACTGTATTCAAGGGTCAAATATTCAGGAAAGCCATGCTTCTCACAGTGGCGGCCTCCACCTTGAGTTCTGTCCTAAAGTCAAGCCCATTGGACTCAATCAAGGGCTAGCCTATGACTGATACATCTGAAAATAAAACATAACAATGACAGAAAATGGAAGAGAACATAGGATTCACAAAAGTGATTAATACCAGTCAAAATTGTCCAAACAGTCTGGCTAACGATAATTCTACCAAAATAAAAATGCACAAATTCTCATATTGCAAAAAATTATTAAACTGAAATATGATTTCAGTGAACCTGAAACGCATTTTTTTTAATGCAAGGATTAATCCAATAAACCCCATATGGAAACTGCCAACTCCAGGTTTGCTGAAATAGGTTTTCACAATAAGCTGTGGCACTGGGACTTGCAAAATTATTTATCAAATAGCTGTCATTTTTTTTTACTTTTTTGCAATTTCCCCCCTACTGCCTGCTAAACTATCAGACTCTCTCTTGGTAAATCAACCCATTTGTTCTGTACCAGGTGAGAGCTGACTAAGAGGGGTAGTCATTTAGGGTGCATCAGGAATGATTCAGACGTCTTATCTGATGTCCAGTTTCTTTCATTCCTCAACTGTTTGGTTCAGATCTGACCCTTGAATCTGACTCGGGCACTACTTCCAGCTCATAGGATTCTTGAACTCTTAAGCTCCTCCATTTACCCATAATGCCCCACCAACCTAATATACCTCCGATCTTGTTTGCCGCCGTTGCGAACAGACAGGTTTTGAGCTCTCGAGCATTGAGTTGTTTAGTTGATAGTTTGTCTTCTAAGTGAGTTTAATTCTTTTTAGTTTTTCTCTGCACTCATAATTATATTTCTATACCTTCCTCAAACCCTTATTATAGTTACAGGTCCCTTTCTGTGCTAACTGCCTTTTCTCATACTCCTTAAGTATAATTAATACAATTGTTGGTAGTCTTCCTTTCTTATACTTTTATCAAATTTCATAATACCATTGTTGGTAGCCTTTCTTATATTTCATTCCCCTTTTATTTCCCATTAAAAATATACATACTTAGCTGTAATTCATTATTGTTGTAATTTTACATTACTGTTTTAAAAAATGTCGGACAAGTCTTCCAGATGTTCATCGTGTTTCACTGTTGCAGTCATTACTCTTGGGTTATCCTGCTTGCAGGCTACCCTCAGTCAGCCAGAATTCCAAAGTCTAGGTCCGGCGTCAGTTGCTGTCGCCTCCTCCCTGACGTCAGTGCGTCAGGGGTATAAAAGATGCAGCCAACGCCATTTTCTTCAGTCTTTCTTGCCACGTGGTGCCCGAAGCAAAAGCAGTTCAGAAGTGCCGGTCGGCCGACTCCTGAGATTTTCAAATCCGAATTTCAGAACCGAAGTCTTCATTAAAGCTAAGTACCCTGTTGGGGAAACTTTTTTCTTGCTCCAGACCGATGTCAGAAAAAGTTAACATTTGTATTTCATGTGGGAAGCAAATACCTCATAAGGATTTTCACTCTTACTGTATTCCTTGCCTAGGCCCTGATTACAATGTTGCTAGCTGTCAGTTTTGTGCTAGATTTAACCAACGGACTATTAAGCGTCGGTTTGATTTTGCATTTCATTACTTTGGCTGAAGATTTAATTATATAATGCCGTCGGACCAGCCGACAACCGGAGTTTACAAAACACGCAAGGACAAGGAAAAGAATAGGCATCCGAGGTCCAAAACCGATGACGAGGCCTCTACTAGGCCAGTCGCCGGTTCTCAGTGAGGCGCTTTTGCTGCCCCTGGCGCCTGCTACCTCAGAGCCACATGCTGCTTCCGACTCCCACGTGGAGCCGACTGGGCCTCTGGATACTCAAGGCATTGGACACTCTGAAATCATTCCCTCAGATGGGTCCGGAGCCGCTGAGCAGGCATCGGCTTCTGAGGGTGTCTTCAGACCTACACAACTATATATTAAGCCATCTTCAGCTTCAAAGACTAAAGCAGCTCTAAAGACAAAGAAACAAGTACAGCATTCTCCTACTCAGACTTTCATGCCTAAAAAACAGATGCTTAAAATGGCTGAAGACCTAATTACTTTGATCAGGGGCTCCCATCCCCCTCCTGATAAGAGGCCTAGGCAAGACACAGAGTATGATTCTTCTGATCAGGTTTCTATTTCCTCTGATTCCTCTTCTGAACAGGATTACTCCATACTTCCCTATGACGATTCTGATGCTGAAAAATCCATTCCTTCAGCCTCTCCTCCTGAGGATTATTCTTTTGGGGAAACCCTGCATACCATGAGGGAGCATTTCCACTGGGAGAGCCAAGATTATTCTGAATCTAAGAAAAGGCCCAGAGACTTTCTGCTACTTCCTCAGCACAGACCCCTTGCTATTTCACCTGTTTTAGACATTGTAAATGTAGATGATGTATTTTCAGAGTCCGGCCTGTCCCCTGACTCTTTACCTCCTGCACCTGCTAAGCCAGACAGATACTACAGGGTTCCAGATTCTCATAAATTCCTATATAAAAACCCTGCTGCTGACCCAGAAACTATATCTCAGGGTCCCAAAGGGGTTAAAATGTCCACTGCAAAAACCCCTGTCCCCTCTGATAGGGATTCTAGGGCTCTAGACAGATGGGGGAAAAAGTCTACACTTCTGCTACCTTGGCTGTAAGGGCTTTAAATTGTCAGTTTCATATGCTTAAATATCAGCAATACTTAATGTCACTGCTTAAACAGAAATTGTTGACAAATACTGAATGTTCAGAGAACAAGGAATTGCAGGATTTATTGCATGCAGCTGAACAAGTGGGAAAGCATACTTTGCAATATGGTTATGATTCATTGGAGGCCTCTTGCAGGGCCGCTGTTACAGGTTCTGTTATTAGAAGGCATGCTTGGTTAAAGGAACAGAATCTGCCTGATCATGTTAAAGCAAAATTATTAGATGCACCATTGCAGCATGATACTTTGTTTGGTACTAAAGCAGAAGAGGTGTTGAAAAAAATGGAGGATAAAGCAAAATCCATGCAGTCATTGATTTCTTACAGGTACAGCCACCCAGGTTTAACAGGAACTGGCCTTCTAAAAATTGGTCCTTTCCAGTGTCAGACAGACCACAAAGAGGCAGATAAAGGCATCCCAGAAGCAGATCTCAGCCCCAAGGCTCATACAGGCCTAAACAATGGGGTGCTTCTACCTTTAAAAGCGGAGAAGACAAATCACAACCTTACAGGAAACAGTCCCAATGACTTTCCTCTGCCAGATCCAAGCACTTTTCTTTTGGCAGCCCCCTTAGGGGGAAAACTAGCACTTTTATCATCAAATTGGCAAATGGTTACCCAAGAAAAATGGGTCCTGAACATAGTGTCCCAAGGCTACAGGTTCAATTTTCACACTCTACCAAGGTCAAAAGGTATGCCAGACCTGCCACACAATCAATGGGCAGAGGCACAAAACTAATTACAGCCCTCATGGACATGAGGGCCATTCAGCAAGTACCACAACAAGAGCAGGGACAAGGATTTTACTCTAGACTTTTCCTAGTACCCAGAAAGGACAGAACCTGGAGACCAATACTGGACCTGTCTATACTAAATATGTTTCTGGAAGTTCCAAAATTCAAGATGTTGACTCTACAGCAGCTACTGCCCATGCTGGGCAAGAAGGCTTGGCTCATAACTTTGGACCTAAAAGAGGCATACCTGCATGTCCCAATCAGACAATCTTGCAGAAGATACCTCAGATTCATAGCTGGCTCAATGCATTACCAGTTCTCTGCACTGCCCTTTGGCTTATCTACTGCGCCCAGGGTCTTCACAAAATGCCTGGCACCAGTAATTGCATTTTGCAGACAAAGTGGAATTCAAATATATCCCTACTTGGACGACTGCCTAATTCAAGCAGAGAACAAAGACATTCTTCTAAAGCATCTGGCGTTTGTAAAAAGATTACTAACTGGCCTAGGGTACAAAGTAAACGAAAAGAAATCAAAACTAGTGCCCTCTCAAGAGATAATATTCCTGGGTGCAAGCTTAAATACAACTGCCCAGATGGTTTATCTCACGCCAGACAAACAAAAGCAACTGACTTCTTACTACAAGAAATTGGCAACAAAAACCCACTTATCTGCAAGGAAAATCCTGCAGACCCTGGGTTTCATGGCATCCTGCATTCTACTCATTCCATATGCCAGACTGCATATGAGGAAACTGCATATGAGGAAACTACAATGGTATCTAATGGACTCAGCATTGCCACAGCCTGGAGACAGTAATTGCACTCATTCCTTGCCTGCAACAGGAGTTCCGATGGTGGGCAGAAGCCTGTCACCACAACAAGGGTCTGCCATTCAGTTTACCCATAGCCAGACAGACACTGACAACGGATGCATCAGATTATGCCTGGGGGGCCCATATGGCAGGAAAATGTATTCAGGGCACATGGCCTGCAAACCAGATGCATCTTTACATCAATCAAAAAGAGATGCTAGCTGTTCAAAATGCCCTGACAGCTTTCAAGGACCTGCTTCATACAGGACAGCTACTGATAAAGACAGACAATACTACAGTCATGTGGTACATAAACAAGCAGGGAGGTACACATTCCTATCCCCTCTGCAGACAAGCAATGACCTTATGGGACACAGCATTGGCTTTTCAAATTCACCTGCATGCACAATTCCTGCCAGGAAAAACAAATACTCTGGCAGATGAACTAAGCAGAAACCTCATGGATCCCCATGAATGGAAACAGGATCCACAAGTCTTCAGCATGATAATAAGGAAATGGGGATGCCCAGACATAGATCTATTTGCCTCCCCTCACAACTGCCAATTGCAGAGATTTTGCACAAGGATTTATCACAAGCAAGCATGGAAAGTGGATGCCCCATCCTTCAGCTGGAAAAAATCTAACAGTATATGCCTTTCCTCCACTGCCTCTCCTTCCCAGGGTACTCCTAAAGGTCAGACAAGAGAAGCCAAAAATGATACTGATTGCACCAAACTGGCCACACCAGCACTGGTACCCAGTCCTAAAGAGCTTGTATCAAGGTCCAGCATGGATATTGCCTCAAACTTCTCACT
Source organism: Protopterus annectens (assembly GCF_019279795.1). Taxonomy (NCBI): domain Eukaryota; kingdom Metazoa; phylum Chordata; order Ceratodontiformes; family Protopteridae; genus Protopterus; species Protopterus annectens. The sequence goes on from NC_056729.1 coordinate 784,999,670, forward strand.
TGCTGACCCAACAAAACAATCAGATCCTGCACAGCCAAGTCAGGACCTTAAATCTGGCAGCATGGCAGATAATGTACCCATTCAGAACACTCCTCTTTCAAAAGCTGTTATGGATGTTATCTTGGAGGACAGGAGACCCAGTACCAGAAAATCTTATGCAGAAAAATGGAAGCGATTCTGTGCTTGGAACCAGGAACAAGGCATTGACACGTGTGTACCAAATATCCCTCAGATTTTACAATACCTAACTGAGATGCTGAACAAAGGCCTTTCTTTCTCATCAATTAAGATTCATGCCTCTGCCATTTCAGCCCATTACAATACGGAACCACCTATCTTTTCTCATTCTTTAATAAGGCAGTACCTCAGAGGGGCCAAAAACATTAGGCCTCCAAGGAGAGCACCAATTCCGGCCTGGGACCTCAATTGTTTTGGAAAAACTCACACTGCCTCCTTTTGAGCCAGCTTCAACAGCAGATATAAAATTCTTATCCTGGAAAACAGCTCTACTCCTAGCAATAACCTCTGCAAGGTGAGTCTCGTTGTTACAAGCACTCATGGCTGTGGAACCTTTTATCATTTTTCATCCAGACAGGGTTTCTCTGAGGACAAACCCTACATTTATGCCTAAGGTGGTATCCAGTGTGGCCCTCAACCAAACCATTCACTTGCCTACCTTTTATCCAAATCCACAGAACAAGGGTGAGAAAATTCTGCATTCTTTGGACATACACAGACAGTTACGCTTCTACTTGGACAGAACTAAAGCTTTCAGAAAGACTGAGCAACTTTTAGTGTCATATGCTGCAGGATCACAAGGAAAGGCTATCTCAAAACAGACTATTTCTAAATGGATAGGCCATTGCATCCATTTCTGCTATTTTCAACATGGCAAATCAGTGCCTGAGGGCATTAGGCCTCATCCACCAGAGCAGCAGCCACTTCAGCAGCCTTCCTCAGAGGAGTACCAACCGAAGATATTTTAGAGGCTGCAACCTGGAGTTCAGTGCACACTTTCACAAAGCACTACCACTTACCTCTTTACTCTAAGTCCAGAGCAGGCTTTGCCACTGCAGTTCTGCAGGGCCTCACAGCCTCTCCTAATCCTATTTAGTCCAGCCACCCATCCTCAGCTTTGGGATTCAACCCAAGAGTAATGACTGCAACAGTGAAACACGATGAACATAGTACAGTTGTGTACCTACCATAAATGTAGATGTTCAAGTGTATTCACTGTTGCAGTCCAGGTTACCCACCCACCATCCCCCTTCTCTTTGCTGGGACTTATCTGCACTTCTCTATCCTATACAACCTATTTGGTGTATTTGCTTGTAGATAAAGGAAATGTTATTTTTGCATGCATTTTTTTGGCATATTTTTCAGCCTACCAATTTGACGGCATCGGACATCTAGGGCAAGAAAAACTGAAGAAAATGGTGTCGGCTGCATCTTTTATACCCCTGGTGCACTGACGTCAGGGAAGAGGCGACAGTAACCGACGCCGGACCTAGACTTTGGAATTCTGGCCAACTGAGGGTAGCCTGCCAGCAGGATAACCCAAGAGTAATGACTGCAACAGTGAATACACTCGAACATCTACATTTATGGTAGGTACACAACTGTACTTTTCAAAAACTGTGTATTTTGTGGGCACAAGATTCCAAACACTGTCACACAGTGTGTGTGTGTGTGTGTGTGTGTACTGTCTAGGTCTAAAACACCTAGACATAGACTGTGACATTTCCGCAGGCTTTAAATCCAGAACACTGACTGACAGGAAGAAGACGCAGGTTCAAATGGGAGACTTTTCGGACCCATGTCATCTGAGGAAGGGAATACCATTTCCTCGCAGCTGGCTACCCTTTTATCAATATCTAATTCATCCATGAGGTTAATCTCTCATAGGTTCATAGGTGTGACTGGGCTAATGGCCCTGGAGCCTTTACAAGCCTAGCTTATAGAAGTGCCCTGGCATTGTGCTGCCTGATGTTAGTTCCCAGTGCCTCTATCACATAGAGCCACTGGAGTGATAGCCAGGGTGAACTTTCTATTTCCCATCCACTCATCAAGATTTCTTTTGAAGAGGGCCAGTGAGGTGCTCTGCTTGACATGTATGGGAAGTCTATTTCAGAGCATAGGCAGTCTCTGGGCTATGAACCTGTCCATCCAACATGTTCTGTTGAGTGTGGTAATGAGGTTGACGTCTCTAGAGCGTGTGGTGCGGAGGGATTGGGATTTCTTTAGATGTAGCATTTCTAACGGAGCTGGGTTAGACATGGCTTTGTAAGTCAAGCAGAGATTGCCTTTTAGCAAATGATATGAGACAGAGAATAACTAGAGTTTTTTTGAGTCTGTTGTTTTTTGAGTCTGTCCATGTAGGACATGTGTTTAAGCCCTAGGATCCTCTTTGTGAGGTTCTTTTGTGGCCTTTCCAGCTGTTGCATGTGTCTAGTAAGGTACATGCCAAATGGGGCATTATACTCGATGACTGGCCTAATGAGGGAAGAGTAGAGAGAGATGATGACCTCTTTCTTCCTGGATGCAAAACCCTTGGTAATGAGATGTGCCACATAGAAGGACTTTCTGACCACAGTGGCAATGTGGTGGTCGAAGGAGAGGTTGCTGTCAACCTGTGTACCCAGATCTCTTATAATGTTTTCAGTGTTCAGTGGGCTCCTATTGATGTGGTAATTAGTGGGAACCGAGTTTTTCCAAAAGGGGATGAAGATGCATTTTTTGGCATTAAGCTTAAGGCCATGGTTTCAACACCAGTCATTGGTCTTAGTGAGGCCTTTCTGTAGGATGTCTGCATCACTTGGGGAGTTAATAATGGCTTGCAGTCATAGGTTCATAGGTTCATAGGTTCATACTAGACTATCTGCCCGAGGGCATTTACAAGCCTAGCCCATCGTTTTGTGGCTTACGCCACCCCTTTAGTATGGGGAACTATACCCATTATTTTGCTGTGCCTCTGTCGAGCAGTGACACTGAGGTAATCCCTGGGGTATATCTGCAATCTCCCATCCATTGGTCAAGATTTCTCTTGAACAAGGCCAGCGAGGTGCTCTGCCTCACATGTACCAGGATTTTGTTCCACAGCATAGGGAGTCTTTGGGTGATGAATCTATCCCTCCAGCACGTCCTATTAATAGCCGTGTCGAGGTTTAAGTCTCCCGCCCTTGTGGCTCTGATGGATCTAGATTTTTTGAGGTGAAGCATATTCATCAAATCTGGGTTTGACATGGCCTTGTATGTTAGGCAAAGGTCACCTCTGAGCAAGCGGTGCGACTGAATAGAGCTGGAGTTCTTTCAGTCGGGCAGCATAGGACAGATTTTGAGACCCTTTATCCTTTTGGTGAGGAACTTTTGTGGCCTCTCCAGCTGCTGCAAGTGTCGGGTCAGATACATCCCGAATGGGGCATTGTACTCAATCATTGGTCTGATGAGTGATGAGTAAAGGGAGACTATGACCTCCCTTGATCTAGATGAGAATCCCTTCATGATAAGGTGGGCAATGTAGAAGGTCTTCCTAACTACTTTAGCTACATGGGTGTCGAATGACAGACTACTATCAACCTGGGTCCCCAGGTCCCTGATAACTTCTTCTGTGCTCAGTGGATTGCCACCTATTTGGTAGCTAGGGGTAACCTTGTTTTTCCCAAAGGGTATGACTATGCATTTTTTGGCATTTAACTTCAGGCCGTGGCTCTGGCACCAGTTATCCGTTTCTGTGAGACCCTTCTGAAGGATATCTGTGTCAGATGTGTTTTCTACTATGGCACCCAGTTTGCAGTCATCTGCAAACTTTGTCAGCCATAACCCTCCTGTGTTTGCTTGTACTTCGGAAAAGTAGATGCCAAACAAGAGTGGGCCCAGGACTGAGCCCTGTGGGACACCACTTGTGACAGGTTTTGAGTCTGACATGGCGCCAGCAACTCTGACCCTGTGGGTTCTGTCACTCAGCCAGTTTGCAACCCATCTTGTGATGTATGGGTTAACATTTAAGCTGATGAGTTTTCAATGATACCCAGTGGGGTATTGTATCGAAGGCCTTAGCCAGATCGAGGTAGGCTGTATGGACTGCCTTTCCCTCGTCAATGGCTTTGGTGACTGTTTCGAAGAAGTCAACCAAGTTTAAAAGGCATGATCTGCCTTTGACAAAGCCAAACTGGGTTGGATCCAAAGTCTGCAAATTTCCTATGTCTTTATTTATGAGGTCCATTATGATCCTCTCCATGGCTTTGCAGATAAGGCTTGTCAAGCTAATGGGCGGTAATTTCCAGGGTCAGTGGAGGGACCGGCTTTGTGAAGTGGGACCACACTTGCACTGCGCCACTCCTGGAGTGCGTATCCAGAGGTAAGACTTTGATTAAACAGCTGTCCTAGCTGTGGGTTTAATTCCTCATTGAGTTTGTGGAGCACACAGCCGGGGACACCATCAGGTCCCATGGATGCTGTGTTTTTTGCTTTGGAGAGAGCAGTTCTCACTTGGGCGCTGGAGATGTTTGGGGGCTGCAATCGTTTGGTATAGATATCTCTCCTTTTGGGGGGGAGGGGGGGAGAAGTTTGCACTGAACCTGTCAGCCAGTATGTTGGCAATGTCTGTAGGATCAGTAATCTTCACATCATTTTGAACTAGTTCTGAGCATATCTGGGAGTTTCCTCCTAGGTTTCTAACATAGCTAAAGAAGGCCTTATGATTGTCTTTTGAGTTTTTAGCTATTTTTCTCTCGAAATTTGCTTTGGATGATTTTATGAGAGCTCTTAGTTTTTTACTTATAGTGATCAAGGGTGTCTTACCTTTTAAGGATTTTGCTCTATCTTGTAGTAGCTTCCTCCTTTTATTGTAGAGTTTGTTTATGGCTGGGGTCCACCAGACTGGACGCTTGCCTTTGGTACTAAGAGTCTTTGTTTTGTTTGAGATTGCCTTATCCATGCAGTCCTGCAGGTGCTGGTAGAAGGCGTTTGTAAGTGATTCAGCGGCTTGAGTACTGTTTTCCGCCGGCTCGGGGCCTTAAAGGAGACCACACTAGTCTTTAGAAGTGTGAAGTCGGCTTTTGAGAAGTTCTTTACTGTGGTCTTTTTTATTTCAGGTGGGGGTGGGATGAGGACCTCCAGCAAGATTAGTTTGTGATCTGATCTCACCAGTGAGGGGTATACTTCCGGTGTTGAACATTGTGCTCCCATGTTCGTGATGATGAGATCAAGTATGTTATCTCCTCTTGTGGGGATGGTGACTAGTTGTTCCATGGCATTTGAGTTTATGAATTCCAGGAACTTTTGGGCTAGGGTGTTTGGGCTTGAGTAGTGTTCCCAGTCTATATTAGGGTAATTGAAGTCACCTAGTATGATGGTGTTTGGTGATACATTTATCCCTCTAGTGTTTTCAGGAAGGCCATGTGAGGTTCCTGAGTTTGTGAGGGTGGCCTGTAACATGCTACAATTTGCAGAGCAGTCTTGCCTATGGTTAATTGCACCTGGATGGTCTCCGATGCATCGTGCGTTGCCACCAGTCTTGAGGTGTGGGTGTCCTTGATGAATATGGATACCCCTCCTTTCTTGGTATTGTCCGGATTTTGGGGCCGGAACGCATGATATGAGGTAAAACCTGATAACGCTGGGGTGCTCTCAGGAGCCTTGAACCAGGTTTCTGTCACAGGACAGACATCGATGTTCTCCATACTGAGAAGGGCCTCGAGTGCGTGCATTTTGAGATTGAGACTTCTGGCATTGAGCAGCATTACCCTTAGTTTTTTCCCTTTTGTGTTCTAGGGTGGTAGGTTTAGAATTTGAGCCTTGCCTAAAAAGGCACTATGGGGTGGCAAGAGCCTTTGCCAATATCCGGAATCCCAGGGTGACAGGTGCAAGCCGTCCCTTGAAGCAAGCGTGGCTTGTCCAGCATGTCATCCCAGGCAGACAGATACTGGATCCCCTTTGAATGACACCAGTGTTTAAGCCAATTGTTAAAGCTGATCATCTTGTCTCTGTATTGTGGCATCACTCTTGGTGAAGGTAGGATACTGCTCAAGGTCAGGGTCATACCTGCCTCGGCTACATAATCAGAGAGCTCCTCAATGTCTCTTTTCATGTAGTCCAAGGAGTGCGTCTCAGATCGTTTACACCAGCGTGGACAATGACTGAGTCATATTTGTACTTGCTGTTGAGAGACCTGAGTGCTTGCGTTATGTGGCGGATTCTAGCGCCCGACAGGCAGCTTACTGTGACCTTCTCCTTACTCAGTCTGGTGAGCGGGACGTCAGTGTGTCTGACTATGGAGTCACCAATGACTAGTGTGTCTGGCATTGTGTTTGGCCTTAAGGGCTGTGACTGTTTGACACTCTGACTGTGAGGTCTATGTGTTGCAGGTGTTGTGTTCTGAGGTGGTGGTGGTTTGGGTGTCTGCTTTGGTGGCCTCTGCTGTTTTGGTAGATTTTTGATCAGAGCCTCCGAGTATGTCTTTGTGTGTTTATGTGTATGATTTGAGGTTGTAATGGTGCTATGTGAGACTGGGTCTATAGTGTGTGTGGTAATCTTCTCCTCCTGACTGGTCTTGCCAGTCCTGTGTTGAGAGAGCTCAGCCTCCAGTTTGGCCGTATAGTTGCATCTCTCGCATGTATTTGTGTTTTGTGGGAGGAGGAGAGGGTTGTTTGTGTACATGCAGGAAAAACAAGAGCCAGAGTCCCTGCATGTTGGCCTGGACTTCTGAGAAGTAGATGCCAAACAGGAGAGGACCCAGGACCAATCCCTGTGGGGACTCCTCTCATGACTGGTCGACAGTCTGACTTGGAGTCCAGTACTTTCACATTGTGGGTTATGTATGTGAGCCAATTTGCAACCCACCTAGTGATATCGGGGTTGATGCCTAGTTTAGTGAGTTTATCAGTAATCCCTGAGTGAGGAATGATATCAAAGGCCTTGGCCAGATCAATGTAGGCTGTATGAACTGCCTTGCCCTCATCCACAGCTCTGCTGACTTACTCAAAGAAGTCAACCAGGTTGAGCATGCATGATCTACCTTTCACAAAACCAAATTGCATGGGATCTAAAGTTTGGAGATTCCATGTATCCTTGTTAATTGGGTCCATGATGATGAGCTCCATAGCCTTACATATCAGACTCATCAGGCTAATGGAGCGATAATTCCCAGGGTCTGTAGTTGCTTCCCCTTTATGGAGAGGGATGACCGTAGCAGTGCGCCATTCGGTAGGGACAAAGCCTGAGGTGAGGCTGTGATTGAACAGGGCACACAGATGTGGTGCCAGTTCACTTTGTAGTCCATGTAGAGCACTTGATATTGTCGGGTCCCATGGAAGCTGTTTTCTTGGCCTTGGACAATGCAGCTTTAACCTGTGCTGCAGTAATGCTGGGTGCCTGGCATTCCTCCAGTTTTCTGATTGGTCCTTTAGGGGGGAGAGAGAGGTAAAGTTGGCACTGAATCTGTCGGTCAGTATGTTGGCAATATCTGTTGGCTCAGTATAGGACATACCATTGTGCAGTAACTCAGAGCAAACCTAGGTATTGCTGTGGAGATTCTTGATATAACTATAGAAGCAGGGGACCCCAAAGGATTTTTTGCATGGAGGTGCAAACCCAGAGCGCACCCCATGCAGCCATTCCAGTGTCCCATTACTTGGCTATTTCTTCCCACTTGCCATAAACACTGTTCAAAACTCTGTGTGCATACCATTTTATGCTTTACTTCTACAATGATTATAGATATTTGGATTTAATTTACAACTTTTATTTCAACTTTTATAGCACAAACACTGAAAGACATTTGCTAAACAAAGCAACAGTCTTACAATGAAAACAGACTTAGCATTAAATCTTCTCTACCTTTGAAACTCATATTCACTGAAACAGCATTGAAACCCACATTCAAAGAAAATGCATATGGCCAGTGGCAGGTTAAGTTTACCTTTGGGCTGTTTCCAAATCACAGGCCCCCCTGCACACATTTTTAGGGCGAGGTAAAAGTTCTTTGATTCACCTTCCTGACTTTATGAATTATAATAATTGAATAATATCCCTTGTATAATACAACACCATTTGTCAGAGTGTGTTTTAAATTTATAGTTTTAAATATTTTTCCAGTAAGCAATAAAACAAAACATATGAACCAATAATGACAAACTGCCCAGTTCAGAACATTTCAACCATAAAAGGCCACTCAAACTTTTATCATTACAATCCACCAATATCAGTCAATATATCTCTGCAGAAGTAAAAGTCATCTGAATAATTCCACATTAAAGAGATCTGAAATTAATGAAGAGGTTGTTGCTAGAAAGCAACTTTATATTACAGTGTTTCATCTACAAATTCAGTGCCTGCTGCCCTTGAAAAACAAATTGCCTATGTTACATTAAAAAATTAGCAAGCTGGTATATTGCAATAGGGAATGGGTGGCAAGCTGAAAAACAGGTTGACAGTTAGTAGGCATCTCATCCAAAGGAGGACATACTCAGGGCTGCAGCATCCCACACCCTTAAAATACAAGCCTACATGCTGTGGGTGTAGAACCTACAGCCCTCTACATCAAGGCACACACACAATAAATAGGGACAGATTATAAATATTGCTCCCATGAACTTAGAAAATTGCTAGAATAGCAGGATTTGTGTTAGTATGCATTTTTCTAAAGGATATGACATCTAAAACTCAAATGTCTGTCATTATTTAGGAACTGCAATCCTTTTTAGGAGGAATATGGGGCAAATATCTGGCCATTCTGCAAAAACCTGGACAGCTGAGGGGTATGCTACCTCCCTCTTACACACACAGACATGCCTCTCAATCTCTTAGCACAAGAAATCTGGAGAAAGCCTGTTATAATGTTGGGGACAAAGGCCCAAAACTAGGGACATATATTTAGAACATTGCTAAAATAACAGGATTTGTGTTAGATTGCATTTTCTGAAGGATATGAAGTGTAAAACTCTAATGCATGTCACTATTTAGTAAATTTAATCCTTAGCTCATCCCAGTGATTTGCCAAAAGAAAAAAAAAATTATGAGGAACAGACCAAAAATATAAGGCAAAAATCTGGACATTTTGTGAAAATCTGTACAGTTGAGAGGTATGACACATACATCACCCTACCTCCTTATAAAGTGGATAGAACACCAAGTTTGCATTAGTTTTCTTTTTCTGAGGATATGAAGTCTAAATCTCAAATGTCTGCCATTATTTTCTGACTTCAGTCCTCAATGATTTTCCAGAAAAACGCAATTTTATGAGAATCCAAAAATATGAGGCAAAAATCTGGATAATTGCGAAATATGAACCCCCCTTACACACACTCCTACCCCCCTCTTACTTACACTCCTACCCTCTCTTACATACACACATACACATAGCCCTACCTCACTCTTACACACACACACTCCTACCATTACCTACCTACTTCTTACATACACACCCCTACCTACCTACTTACTTATATCCACACACCCCTACCTATTTCTAACCCACACACCTCTTAAACACTTAAAAACACACACGCACACACCTACCTCTCACTTGTACATTTGACCGCACTCCAAACTTCTTCTGGAATTCAAATTCCATGCAGGCGCTGAAGATGAAAATGTAAATCATCAGTCACAGAGATGCAGAAGCATCTGTGTGACTGGACACAAAGGGTGTTCTTAAAGAAGAACAGCCTTAAAAAAAAAAAGTTTTTTTTTAAATTAAAATCTCCCAACCACCCCTTTCCAAGGTGGATGCATGTGCACACCCTTATACCTGCCTGCGGGCACCCTTGTATAGAAGGCTTTGTGGTTGTTTTTACTGTTTGCCGCAATTCTGCCTTTATAGTTGGCATTAGAGATTTTGATGAGGAATTTAAACTTTTTGTTGAGGCTAATAAGGGAGTTTTTTCAGTCTTGGGACTTCACCTTTTTCTGCAACAGTTTCTTCCTTCTATTGTAGAGTTTATTAATGGCAGGGGACCACCAGATTGGCATCCTTTTTTGGAGGAGAGTGTCTTGGTTCTGTTGGGTATGGCTAGTTTCATGAATTTATGTACGTGTTCATACAGTGCATTGGTGTATGATTCGGCAATCATGCATCTATTTTTCATTAACATGGGTGCCGTTAAGTTAGCCACCTCGTTTTTAGGAGCCCAAAGTCAGCTTTGGAGAAGTTTTTCATGGTGGTTACCTTTGCGGGGGGTGTGGGTGAGATGTGGATTTCCATGGTGATTAGTTTGTGGTCAGATCTAACCAGGGAAGAATTGACTATTGGTGTAGAGCAGCGGTTGCCCATGTTAGTAATAACCAGGTCAAGGATGTTGCATCCTCTAGTGGGGGTAAGAATGAGCTGGGCCAGGGCATTGGAACTGATGAATTCCAAGAGACACCTTGGATCAACTTATCCACACCCCCATCAGGGGCAGCAATATCCTAGACCTGGTCATCACCAACATGGGCAACCAGTGTTCCACACCAGAGGTCAATTCCTCGTTGCTCAGATCTGACCACAAGCTAATCACCCTAGACATCCACATCCCGCCCCCACCCCCATTAGGGAAATAACCGTAAAAAATCTCTCCAAAGCCAACTTCATGCTTCTTAAGACAGAAGTGGCAAACTTCACGACACCCATGCAGATGGACAATACAGGTACAACTGCTGAATCCTACACAAATGCACTTTATAAGCACTTACACAACTCGTGCTATCCCTAACAGAAACAAGGTGCTATACTGCAAAAAAGGAAGTCAATCTGGTGGTCTTCTGCCATAAACAAACTCTGCAACAGAAGAAAGAAACTATTGCAAAAAAGAGTACAATCCCATGATTGGAGGAACTCCCTGGACAGCCTCAGTAAGAAGCTGAGATCCCACATAAAATCCTCCAAAGCTAGTTATGAAAACAAAATTGCCACTGTTTCTAAAGACAACCACAAAGCATTCTATAGCTATGTCAAAAATCTCAAAGGCAACACTCAGATCTGCTCTGAGTTACAGCACAGTGATAAGAGACCTTGGGACACAGGTGGACAGTAGTCTCTCCTTTGATAATCACATAACCACAGTGGTCAGGAAATCCTTCTACATGGCACACCTCATCACAAAAGATTTCTCATCCAGAAAAAAAGAGGTAATTGTTCCCCTCTACTCATCACTCATTAGACCCATTATAGAGTACAACGCCCCTTTGGGTATGTACCTCACACGACATCTACAACAACTGGAAAGGCCACAGAAATACCTCACAAAGAGGATTACTGTCCTCAAACAGATGCCCTACGCAGACCATCTCAAAAAACTCCAGCTTTACTCCATCGCATATCGCCTACTCAGAGGCGATCTCTGCCTAACATATAAAGCTATGTCAAACCCAGAGTTGTTGGACATGCTCCACTTAAAGAAATCCCAATCCATCCAAGCTACATGCTCTGGGGACCTAAACCTTGTCACCACAATAAACAGAACATGGTGGAAGGATAGCTTTCTGTCCCAGGGACTTCCCATATTCTGGAAAAGACTACCTATCTATGTCAAACAGAGCTCCTCATTAGCACTCTTCAAGAAAAATCTTGATGATTGGATGGGAAACAGGAAATTCACCCCGGGGATTACTTCTGTGGCTCTGCTTGACAGGGGCACAGGAAAATAATTTTCTTGGGTGGAAAAGCCAGGGTACCTTTTTGGCTAAGCTTATGTAGGCCCTAGGGCCAATAGCCTAGTACCTACCTATGAACCTATAAGGAAGCATTGGGCCAGTGTATTGGTGCATGAGTAGTTTCCCCAGTTGATGGAGGGGTAGTTTTAGACACCTAGTATGAGAGTTTTGGGTTGGACCTTAATAGTTTCCATAGTGCTTAGGAATGTGGAGTGACAGTCTTGGGAGATGGTTAGAGACCTATAGCAGGCTACGACCTGAATCGCAGTCTTACCAAATGTTAGTTGTACCTGAAGTATCTCAGATGCATTATGGTGGACTACTAGTCTGGAGGTGTGCATATCCTTTATGAATATGGAGACACCACCACCTTTGGAGCTATGGTCCATGTTCTTGGGCCAAAAGGTGTGGAATGAGTTATAGCCTGGTAGTGCAGGGATACTTTCTTCTGCTTTAAACCAGGTCTCCTTTACAGCACAAATGTTGATGTTCTCCATTTTGATGAGTGCTTTGACCAAGTGCATCTTGAGATTTAGACTTCTAGCATTGAGCAGCATGACCCTCAGATTGCATTTATTTATTTAAGTTTGATGACTGGGGAAGTCCAGTGGGCCATAATGAGCCCATTTTCAGTGGAGGCCTGGGGATAAAAGCTCCAAGATACTGCAATTACAATGTTACATGTTAAAAAAAGACAATAGTATGTACAGAAAGTTTAAAACACAGAAGAATAAACAATTTGTCATAAGATCATAGATTACATTTAAACATATGGCTGCTAGCCCTTTCCAGGTAGGTAGACAAACACTTACAGAATAAATATACATTTTGTAAAAGATCTTAGCAAGTAACATTTGTAAAACATACAGCTGCTAGGTCTTAGCAAGTTAGGTGAAACAAATTTTGTGAGGAGAAAGTACCAGTATATTTGTAAAGGAAAGCAAATGGACATGTATCCAGTTGGACCAGCCCGGTTAACAAATGTAAAATAAAATAAATAAATAAATAGCAAATTGGATAGCAGAGAGAAAATTCAGTCCATGGTAGGGGAGAAAAAGTCTTAGGTAGAGATGAAGTAGTAGTAGTGGTTAAATTGGTGATGATTTCAGTGCAGGGTTATAAGAGAGGCGGTTTAGAGGGGTTTATGTTGGAGCATGACATAGGCATTCCCATTTAGCTGGTAGATGAGAGAAAAGCTGAGATTTATAATTCATATGGTTAGTAGGTTGCGTAGGTGAGGGGGGAGAGAGAGTTCCACTGTTTAGCTAAGGAGTAGGGCATTTGTAGCTGGCCAGGTGGTCCTTCTGGTTTGTGGACCTGAAGAAGATTTTGTTTTTTGGATCTGAGTGAGCGGTTGGGTATGTAGGTTTTTAAGGAAGTAGTGAGAGATGGGCAGTCCGCGGGTTTTAAAGATGAGCTTGTGGGCAATGATGAGTTGTAGGTAAGTGAGATAGTTGGGTAGTTCAACCCAACTGAGGGTGAGGAGGGAGTGGCAGTGGTGGGATGAGTTCTTTGAATTGGTTACAAATTTGCAGATTTTGTGGTAGCAGGATTCAAGTTTGGATCATAGGCTGAGTTGGAGGTTGGGGAAGAGAGGGGCACCATACATAAGGGAGAGGAGCAAGAAGGTGTATGCAAGGGTTTGACATGTAGAAAGGCTGAGGAAGCGGTGGTGCCTGTAGAGGAGACCTAACTTTTGGTGGGTTTTCTTGATAGCGGAGAGGATGTGGGTATCAAATTTTAGTTCTTCATCAATGATGATGCCGAGAAGCTTGGTGTTGGGAACAATTTCAAGGGCAGTGTTGTTCTGGCTCTGTATGGTGAAGGAGGTTTTGTCAGTAAAGGAGTTTTTGGTAGGGGGAAAAATCATTAATTTGGTTTTATTTTCATTTAGAGCCAGATGGTTGGACTTCATCCAGGTTTCAGTTGTGGAGAAGGCTACTTGGGTTTTTGCTTTGAGATTGGAGGGGGAGAAGGCTGAGAAGATGATAGTCGAGTCATCTGCATATTGGATGACATATGATATAGCTGTTACGGTGGTAATTTGGTCTTTGGAACATCACCTAAAAAAGGCACTATAGGGGTGGCAAGAGCCTTAGCCAGTATCCAGAAACCCAGGGGTGACAGATGCAGGCCATCTCTGGCAAAGCATTGACGTCTATCAGTCATGTCATGCAAGCCGACAGATACTGGATCCTGTTAGAATGACACCAGAAACTTAACCAATTGTTGAAGTCAATCATTTTTTGTTTGTACTGCGGTATCAGTTTGAATGATAGTAGGATGCTACTCAGAGCTAGGCTCATACCTGCCTGAGCCACATAATCCGAGAGCTCCTCCATGACTCTTTTCATGTAGTCCAGGGAGGTGCATCTCAGGTCATTCACACCCACATGGACAGTGACAGAGTCATACTTATACTTTTTGTGGAATGACCTGAGTGCATGTGTTATTTGTTGGATTCTGGCACCTGATAGACAGTTGATTGTTACCTTCTCCTTATTCAACCTAGTGAGTGGGACATCAGTGTGCCTCACTATTGAGTCACTTATGATTAGTGTATTGGCAAGCTGTTTTGCCTTAGGGGCTTAGGTTGAGGGGGACACTGTGTAGGTGAGCTATGTGTCTTGTGGTTTGTGCTATGTTGTGGTGGTCAGTACTTTTCTCATTGGAGGTCTCTGCTGTTTGGGTAGATTTCTATTGAGAGCCTCCATGAAGGTGGGTGTGTGGCTTGTGTTTTTATGTGAAAGCTGTGATAGTGGGTGTTCTGGAGGGCTATGTGTTGCATGTGGTGTGGTGCAGGTGTTGACCTTCTCCTCTTGATCAGCTATTCCGGTCATGCTGCAGAAGGTGCCTCCCAGGTGGAAGGTTCAGGCATTTCCATTAGGAGACATGCCTGAATGCATTTGTGTGGTTTTGTGGAACAATTTAAATCTTCTTTCGTTGATGCACCTTTTGACAGAACCTTGCTGTCTGGCCCAAGGTAAAAGACACACACTGCAGTTGTGAACAACAAGTACAGACCCTGTCTGTTGTTGGTATATGTTTTCTACTCCTCAAATGACATTTTCTAGGAACCAACAAGGTGGTAGAAAGATGTGGTTCAAGAAGTCTTAGGGTCCCTTTCAGGAATCTCATGGAGATAGATCCCCTAGAGGTAGAGTGAGAAATTCAAATGGAAGATGTCATCTCTATTGCAGAGGTGGTCCGCATAACCAGGGGTCTAGATATTCTTTCTCAGACAAATCCTATCCGCATTCCTGAATGTCCATATGTGGAGGCATGTGGGGGGGTGGCTATCCCTGCACCAGATAGCTTGGCTAGACATCACAAAATATTTATTGGTGCAGAGGATAATATTCAGAGGTGATATTATACCATTTTCCCAATCTCCTCCAGTAGTTCAAAAGAAGATCCCCAATGATCTGTTTTCCACCACCCATTATCCATGCCAAGTCAAAATTACTCATGTGTGCAAGAATTACCTTTTATGGTGGATCCACTCTGATCAACTCTACAAAGACTGACCTTTTGTTCTCCCTCAACCCAAGGACACAGTGACCATGGACACCTCTCAGCTTGGGTGGGGAAGCATTTCCTGGGAAGGACAGTTCAAGACACATGGTCTCCCGAAGAGGCCAAAATGCATATCAATGTCTTAGCGATGAGAGCTGTCCTCCTAGCACTGCAAGTCTTTCAGGACACTCGTCCATTCAGGACTATTGTGATCCAGATGGACAATATGTCAGTAGTCTGGTACATCAACAAATGGGGGGGGACCAGATTTTACCCTCTTTGTCAAGAAGATAGGAGTGTGTGGCAATTGGAAATCTTTTTAAATCACTTTCTAATAGCAATGCACATCCCGGGGAAATCCAACTTGATTGCAGACAAATTAAGCAGGTCCATTCTTATGCATCATTAGTGGTCTTTCAATATCAAAGTGGCGGAAAGAATATTTTGTCAATGGGGCAAACCATGCTGCATCTCTTTGCCTCTCCCATTAACAATAAATGCAGCAGGTTCTTTGCTCTGATCCTCCTACTGAGGGAGTAACTGAGAGATGCTCTTCTTAACACTTGGCCCACCCCAGTGTGCTTTACACTTATCCCCATTACCCCTCATTCCAAAATTTTTACAGAAAGGATCTGAATTGAAGAGCATGGTTATCCTCATTGTTCCTTACTGGCCTCATAAGATTTGATTTCCCTTCCTTTGGACTCATCTTCTACATCCACCATGGATTCTGGACCCAACTTCAGACCTCCTGTCACACCGGAAAGGCATGACTCACCCAGACATAACACGCCTCAAACTGACTGCATGGTTTCTTTAGTTCTGTTGATTGTTAGATAGCCCAGGCTCTCCTCCCCCATCCATCACATTTTATTATCTTCTCAAAAAGCTTCCACCAGAAAGATTTACAAGAGTAAATGGAAAATATTTGTTGTTTGGGCCCAAAGCAAAATGTTAGATCCCTTTTCAGCACAATTTCAAATGCCCTTGACTTTTTAGTCACAATATTCAATGAAGGTGATAGTTCATCAGCTGTTAGAGTACAATTAGCAGCCATTTCCAATTTCCAACTGAGAGTAAATAATTCTACCTTAGCTTCCTCCAAACCTTTTTTTAAAGGATCCTACCCCTTCTTGTGATTTAAACATAGTACTTCAGGCCTTGAATAAACCTCCCTTTGAACCTTCGACTAAATCTGAAGTAACATTTATGACCTGCAAAACTGTTTTCTTAGTAGACTATTACATCTGCCAGAAGAGTGTCTGAACTTTAAGCATTGTCCTCTAAACCTCCTTATTTAGTTTTTCACAAGAATAGGGTTTCTGTACAGACCTAGCCTTCCTTGTTTCTGAGTCTAATATTAATCAGGTCATTAATCTTCAAGTGTTCTTTCCAAATTCTTTGAACAAAGGCAAGTACTTGTTACATTTGTTAGATGTGCACAGACAATTACGTATCTACCTTCACAGAACTAAAGACCTAAGAAAGTCTGACCAATTGTTTGTTTTCTTATCTGATTCAAAACTAGGCAATTTGCCAAATAGTTAACTGACTGCATTATCTTTGTTTGTCAAAAAGTGGGTTTACTTTTGCCAAAACCACTCAGCACCCACTCCACCAGGTCTATGGCAACTTCACTGGCATTTTTGTCTAGAACTTCTTTGGATGATATTTGTGCAGCTGCAACCTGCCAAAATGCATATCAATGTCTTAGAGATGAGAGCTGTCCTCCTAGCACTGCAAGCCTTACAGGACACTTGTCCATTCAGGACTATTGTGATCCAGATGGACAATATGTCAGTAGTCTGGTACATCAACAAATTGGGGGGGGGGCAGATTTTACCCTCTTTGTCAAGAAGATAGGAGTGTGTGGCAATGGGAAATCTTTTTAAATCACTTTCTAATAGCAACGCGCATCCTGGGGAAATCCAACTTGATTGCAGACAAATTAAGCAGGTCCATTCTTATGCCTCATTAGTGGTCTTTCAATATCAAAGTGGCGGAAAGAATATTTTGTCAATGGGGCAAACCATGCTGCATCTCTTTGCCTCTCCCATCAACAATAAATGCAGCAGGTTCTTTGCCCGGATCCTCCTACTGAGGGAGTAACTGAGAGATGCTCTTCTTAACACTTGGCCCACCGCAGTGTGCTTTACACTTATCCCCCATTACCCCTCATTCCAAAATTTTTACATAAAGGATCTGAAATGAAGAACACGGTTATCCTCATTGTTCCTTACTGGCCTCATAAGATTTGATTTCCCTTCCTTTGGACTCATCTTCTACATCCACCATGGATTCTGGACCCAACTTCAGACCTCCTGTCACACCGGAAAGGCGTGACTCACCCAGACATAACAGGCCTCAAACTGAGTGCATGGTTTCTTTAGTTCTGTTGATTGTTAGATAGCCCAGGCTCTCCTCCCCCATCCATCACATTTTATTATCTTCTCAAAAAGCTTCCACCAGAAAGATTTACAAGAGTAAATGGAAAATATTTGTTCTTTGGGCCCAAAGCAAAGATTTAGATCCCTTTTCAGCACAATTTCAAATGCCCTTGACTTTTTAGCCACAATATTCAATGAAGGTGATAGTTCATCAACTGTTAGAGTACAATTAGCAGCCATTTCCAATTTCCATCTGAGAGTAAATAATTCCACCTTAGCTTCCTCCAAACTTTTTTTAAAGGATCCTACCCCTTCTTGTGATTTAAACATAGTACTTCAGGCCTTGAATAAACCTCCCTTTGAACCTTTGACTAAATCTGAAGTAAAATTTTTAACCTGGAAAACCGTTTTCTTAGTAGACTATTACATCTGCCAGAAGAGTGTCTGAACTTTAAGCATTGTCCTCTAAACCTCCTTATTTAGTTTTTCACAAGAATAGGGTTTCTGTATAGACCTAACCTTCCTTGTTTCTGAGTCTAGTATTAATCAGGTCATTAATCTTCAAGTGTTCTTTCCAAATTCTTTGGACAAAGGCAAGTACTTGTTACATTTGTTAGATGTGCACAGACAATTACGTATCTACCTTCACAGAACTAAAGACCTAAGAAAGTCTGAGCAATTGTTTGTTTTCTTATCTGATTCAAAACTAGGCAATTTGCCAAATAGTTAACTGACTGCATTACCTTTGTTTGTCAAAAAGTGGGTTTACCTTTGCCAAAACCACTCAGCACCCACTCCACCAGGTCTATGGCAACTTCTGAGCAATCGTTTGTTTTCTTTTCTGATTCAAAACTAGGCAATTTGGTAAATGGTTAACTGACTGAATTACCTTTGTTTATCAAAAAGTGGGTTTACCTTTCCCAAAACCACTCAGCACTCACTCCACCAGGTCTATGGCAACTTCACTGGCGTTTTTGTCTAGAACTTCCTTGGATGATATTTGTGCAGCTGCAACCTGCGCTAATCTTCGTACTTTTATTGCTCATTGCCAACTGGATCTGGTCTCTAGATAATCTTCGTACTTTTATTGCTCCTTATACACTGGAACTGGTCTCTAGGGGAAGACCAACCTTTGGCTCGGTGGTGCTGTGGAATATCCTTTCTTAGAAGCCTTCTGGGATTTAGGTAGCTGGAGAATCTGTCCCAACAGTTGAGGAATGAATGAAAATGGACATCAGATTAAAAAGTTATGTACTCACCATAATGTTATATCTGTCCATTTTAATTTTTTCTCAACTTCCCATCCACTTACTTCCTCCTTGTTCTACTCCTGGAGAGATTGAAGACTATTGGAGGAACCTCTGTTCCTTGTGTGAGCTCCAGCCTCCATTGTTTTCTTATTTTCCATGCTCTTAGTCATATTGGCAGCAAACCAGATCTGTGGTCTGTTAGGCTGATGAGGCATTATGAGTAAAAGGAGGAGCTTGAGAGTTCAAGAATCCTAAGATCTAGAAGAAGTGGCCGAGTTGGATCTGACAGTCAAATCCAAACCCAACAGTTGAGGAAGACTGAAAATGGACAACACAGACACAACATTATGGTGAGTATATAACTTTTCATTTCTCCCTGGCCCTACCAGGTATGCACTTTCTGAAGAGCCAGAGAGGGGATGTCCAGTGAGCTGACATTGCAGTCATGCCCCTCCCCTATACACCAGGAGGATCTTGCTGTTGAGTGTGACTGAGTGCATGCACTCCCCCTCGCACTGGGAGGAGAGGAACAGGCCATGCTCCTTCATTCATCCCCCCTCCTGCCTGACTGCTCCAGTGCTGGGGCTGCTAACCAAACCCTGGTCACCTGGATCACAGTCAGTGTTCTAGCCCTCTGCACTATGGAGCCAGGCTGAAAAGCTGTCTTATTCCCAATAATTCACTGGTTAAATTAGTGGAATAGATTGTCTTTTCTACTTTAGATACTGAAGTAAGAAAATCTGTTCTTGCAAGCCATTGTCTGCAAGATTGATCAGATCTCACTTTAATCATTCCATTCAAGCTCAATAGCAAGAGGATGACAGAGACATTCATAAAAGTCTAGCAAAATGTCTCTTGCCTCCTCCCTCTCCAGTACCAGGGCATACAGAGGAATATTTTTATCAAACCATCCTACCTCTTCTAACTGGACCTCATTCAGGTGTCAGTCCCTGTGAGGCAACAAAATGGTGCACCTTGTATTAGAATGGGAAGCCCTGATATTGTCTGGCTTCCTCAAGACAGGTGCTACAATGTCCTTCCATCTCAAAAAAATGGACTTGCTGAACAGTGCCTTCTAACCAGATTCTTTTGTTGCAGCAGTCTTTATAAATTATCTTGCTGTGCAGAGTCCTGAAGTCCATCCCTCAGATAAAAACTCTACAACCATGGACAGGTTTGGAAAGTGAGTATTGCACACCATTTGCATTCACTTTGATGTCTATAAACTGTATTTTTCTTTTTTTATTTATTTTTAACACTTTTATTGAATAATCACTTAAGACACAGGGAAACATACATTTAATTTATATAAAAGAAAACAAACCATGTTAACATGTTCACAGTTGCAAACATTATACATCACATCATATTATTTTTACACAATCATCAATCCAACATTACATAAATTGACCAATTATTTCCTTCCCTTAAACTTCACTCATCCTCCAAAATATTATTCTGCATGTATTGTTTCCACAATTTCCATTTTTCTGTGTAATTTGCTAATACCCTTTTGTAAAGATCCCATTTCCAGTTCTTTTTTCTCTGTTACAGTATTCACAACTTCAAATACAATTGGTTTAGACTTTGATTTCCATTTTCTAGTAATTAATTTTTGACAGCCACCAAAATTAAACTTAACAAGGCATTACTATGTCTCGGCAATTCAGATCCTATATCCCAGCTCATTCCTTAGTTAAACTCATTTGCTCATAATATATACAGAGTACTCTGTGGGGAATTTTTTAAGTCTACCAAACCATTACACTGTCAGAACATATGTTCCCAGTTACCTCTTTCTTCCTCATCACACCACATCCAACATTTGACATTTGCCTGAGGAAAAGTTCTTTAGAGTCTGGTTGGGGTATAAAAATACCTATGCAAACTCTTCCAAGCAAAACCCCTAAATCTTCCAGACTTGATTGCATATTTGGGAGCCATACATATGTATCCCCATTGTTTCCTTGTTTATTGCTTACCCAGTCTCTCTTCCCAGTCCTTTCTAACCTCCTCTGATTCATTTAGTTATGTAATATTTTGTATGCCTTACTAATCCCTTTTCTGACAGTGACTTTTGTTCTAGATTCAATTAAAAATTCGACCAGAGCAAGTCTTTCACTTAGAATTCCCCTATCTCTTTCTATTTCCTTGCACTCTGTCAATCCATGCTAGTGAAGGCAGTCTCTAGCCTGCAGTCCAAATATCTCAATGGCCTCTTCCCATTCTATTAACTTTCCCTCTCTAGTTATTTCCACCCAATAAATTGGTTCCTTTGCCATTTTTCTCCATTAAATCCCAGCCCCCTCTTGCTTATTCTGTGTACCCCTAATTGAAGTCATCCCTATTGGCATAATCTCCCTTCTCCATCTCGGCTTAGTTCTTAGAATACTTTCTGCTACTTTATGAATATAATATTCTGCATGATTATTGTTATTCTTCTTGACAATCTGCATCCAAATTCTCACTGTCTCCTTATTTCTTGAATTCCACCCTGCTTTATCATTATCCCTTTCCACTTTGAATTATAGTTTTCTGCTTGTGTTATGTACGAGCCTTAACTGTATATCTGTCAAATATCCATTCAAATTAGATAATCCTAAACCACCTTGTTCTATTGGAAGGATCAACTTATCCAATTGATCCTTGCCCTCTTCCCCTGAGAGATAAAATCATTCAACTTTATTAATTACTATCTATAACTTCTCTGCTTGGTAAAAATATGCCTGACCTGTATATAAAACTAAAACGACTAAAAACTATTTCACTTCTATCCATATCAATAAAGAAGATCTTCCAATCTCTTAGTTTTTGTATTATCTTTTTTTCAGTCTCTTCCCACATATCCATAGCTGCCACAACAGAATCCTTTTTAAACCATACTCCTAAATACTTGTTTTTATCATGTCCCCATAAATATGGGTATTGCTGACCCAGTTCATGTGTGGCTACATAGTTTACAGCTATAGCCTTTGTTTTCTCTTCATTAATTGCATGTCCTCAAAAGACTTTAAACTGTCTCAGAATGTTCCACAACACTGAGATGAACTTTTCTGGTTTTAGCAGGTACAAATTAATACCATCTGCAAATAAAGACAACTTTTTTTGATTATCATACCAATTATACCCTTGAATTTCTGAGTTGCTTATTTTCTTTGCCAGTGGCTCTAAATATAATCCAAATAACAAAGGGGAAATAGGACACCCCTGCCTGGTTATTTTTCTTGTTATAGGTTCCCTGAGTTTGGCAGCAACTCTTCCTACTCTTTATTACCTTGGTCATTGTGCCAAAAGTTTTTGTGCTCTGGAGTTGTCAAAAAATAGTTGCTTATGAGCAATCTTTCTAAACTTATGTATATTATTCAGATACTCCCTTATTTTCTTTTTAGCACTGTGCATTTGCACCTCTTCTTGTTCTGTGATACCCCCCTTATTCTGCAATAATTTAACTTTTGTCAGGCCCTCTAAGTAATTGTTATTACTTCTTAACCATCTATTTTTCTCTTATTTCTACTCTTTTTTTAAACTCCATTTTCATTTTATCCCACTCACTAGCTATAACGTCTGAAGAAATTTCTAGCTTCCCTAATAACTCTCAAACAATTCCTCTCTTTTTAAGAGGTAGATAGGTGTGGAAGTGCCAGTATCTCATTGTTACTTCATTGCTCTGCATGTTTATCTCAGTTTGTATTGGTGCATGATCTGAAATAGTTACTGGATGTGTATTAAAGCTTTCAATTAAACCCACATGCTCCTGTGAAATATAATTTCTGTCTAGTCTAGCCCAGTTATTGTACCTTGGGGAATAATATGTAAATTCCCTCAGAGTTCCTGCCACTGAATTCACATCTTCCATACCAAATATTTTCATAAATTTCTTAAGAGATCTACCCTCCTTTGTAATATTTCCCTTCTGGGGCCCAGATATATTATCATTGTTGCAAATCAAGTTCCAGTCTGCACTTTTAAGTAGTATTTCGTGTATAAGCTGACTATCTTATGCTCCATAACAGCAGGTTTTTAAACACCTTTATTAAATTATAACTTGTGGCATAGACACATTTACATTTGTACAAAAGTAATAAAACCGTATTAACAAATTAACATTAACAAATATTATACTTCATGTATATTGATTGCTATATAACATCTAACCTAAGCAACATTACAAACATTATTCAATTTCTGCCTTTTTTAAAAAGAAACATCTTTATTAAACCATCACTTACAACATACACAATCATACATTTATATAAATGAAAACAAATCACACTGACACAATCCAAGTTTCAAGCATTTTACAGCATATGATTTTATAAACCTATATTAAGTGCAACTAGGTCTAACATCACTACCCTAGTAGAACTGCCAAATATACAAGAAGATTTTTTGGTACCAACTTTGAATAAAGTGACACACTGTGTTGAACCTTGTGACACATACAGAATGAGTTTTGTTGTGACATTTAGTACTGACAATTTAGAATTAAAGAAAATTATTGTTAAAAACTGGAACCTCCTTATAAATGACAATATAGTTAATAAGGTTGGATATAAGCCAACAATCACCTTTAGGAGGGGTAACAACTTGAAGAACTTAATGGAATATTAGTATTATTAATGTAACAAGAAATCCAGGTATGTACAAATGTGAATGTTGCAACTACTGTGGATTTATAGCAACAGGACAGAGATTTACTATTAGAAACAGAACATATTCAGTCAAAGGGAGATACAACTGTAACACTAAAATGGTTGTATATCTAGCCCAGTGCAAATCCTGTCCTGCTTTCTACATTGGAAAAACAGACAGAAAGCTAAAAGAGAGAGTATACGAACACCTTTATTGCATTAGGAAAAGATAAACAGAGATTCACACAGTACAGGCTATTGATAAGAATGAAACACTACAAGCAAGCGTGATAGCGGAGAGGAATGATTTCACAGGCTTGGTCAGTGAAAATAGTTTTAGTACAGATGCTCATTCAGCAGCACAGAATGCAGATAAGGTTGACAATGTGAAGGCAACTGGGGGACAGGTCGCAACACATGTTATTGGAGAGGGCGTGGATCCTGATTTAGGAGAAAGCCTTGCAGGATGTATTACTGACGTGCAGAGATCAGGAGCAGCTGTAGTCAGGCCGAAAGTGACTAGCACAACTCCCATAGCACATAGGTTACCTGCTCCACTCCCAATAGCCCAGAATTTTTTGGACAAGAGACGATCGAACAGCAGGGGGAGGCAGAAAAGAAAAGGGTCTATAGAGGAGCAACCACAGGGGCCCACAATAAAGAAAATGTGGGGGAGACAGAATCCTTAATTATTAATTTATCCAGTAGGGTCTTAAGCTCATATGAAGAACAAGTTTTGAACAAAGGGTTGGGATTTATTCCTACTAAGGAGGGTGATTTGGTAGATGCTATTATAGACACCAAATTATTCATTCGGAATATACAACTTAAACTTGATTTTGGACAAAGCAATGTCACGATGGGAATGAATAAATTTCGTGCTAACAGTGTGTATGTTCCTCAACTACATCCTACAGTAGAAGTATTTGGGAATGTGCTTGAGAACGATATATATAAGTGTTTTCAAAATAAGAAAATTAATAGACATGGACAAAATCTGAATTACAATCAAAGACAAGCTTTGAATAGCTTAAAAAAAGATAAGTCCATCATTATTCGACCTGCAGACAAAGGGGGACCAGTGGTTGTCATGGACACTATTTATTATGAATTTAAGATGAGGAACATGTTAAATGATACACAAACATATTCTAGATTAAATCAGAATGAGCTTGTTGACAAGGTGTTCAGTGTGTATCATACCTTAGATGACTTAATAATGTCCTTTGATATAACTCAACAATTATATGACTATTTTAAAGTTATAGATCCTATTATACCTATTATCCAAGGGTTACCGAAGGTCCACAAAAATAGGAATGATCCGCCTATGAGACCTATTGTGGCAGGACAAGGGTGGGTCACGGAACCCTTGTCTCTTTATTTAGAGGACACACTGAGGCCACTAGTAAATGAGAACAAGAGGATTTTAAAAGATAGTAAACAGTTCTTACTAGATCTATACTCCCACCTACAACGTCTACCAGATGGTCAACACTTTTTCTTAGTCACTCTCGACGTCGTTAGTCTTTTTACTGTGATTCCGAATGACACGGGCATTGGCTTTATTACAGATTATATGAAGGCACATTCACAGTTTCCTGGTAAGAAGATAGATCTTGTCACGTTATTGCTTGAAACTGTTTTGACTACTAATATCTTTGTGTTCAATGAAGATATTTATTTACAGAGGGATGGCGTAGCTATGGGCACGTCTTGTGCGAATAGCTACACCAGCCTCGTTATGGCTAGTTGGGAAGATAAGTATCTTTTTAATTCTTCACACTTTAATGAGCAGGTAGGCATGTACTGCCGTTTTGTAGATGACCTTTTCCTTTTATGGTTAGGGAGTGAGGATTCTCTCAAAGAATTTGTTACATATCTCGATTCCACCACTGAGTTCTTGAAATTCACCATGAACTTTTCGGATAGCCGTATCTCATTCTTGGATGTTGAAATATATCGAATGTCAAATGGCATGTTAAATACCTCTATATATAGGAAGGGATGCCAGAGGAACAACTTATTACATAGGCAAAGTATGCATCCCCGCCATGTCTTTAACAATGTCCTGAAGGGACAGTTTATGAGAGTATCCAGACTTAACCCTGATCGTTCTTGCTATGAAAATGGCCTACAGGAGATGAAGGGAAAATTCTTAGAGAGAGGCTATCATGAGAAAGAGATATCTGAAACAATTCAAACGGTAGATTCTCTGAGATCAAGTAGTGCAAGACCTTACTTCTCGGAATGTTTTGAACAAACAAACATTGGTAAACATGATCAGATAGGAGTTAGAGCAAATATAACTTTTAGTAAGATGAGCTTAGAGATCAAAGAGGCCATGTGCAAACGGTGGGAGATTTTAAGATCAGATAGAGAGGTTAGTGATGTGGTAGGTCCGACACCACATATCACCTTTAAGAACCAACCCAATTTAAAGAATATATTATGCAGACCCAGGAATACCAAGACTAGGAGTATCATTGAGAATAGGAACACTGTACCTTGTGGTAGGTGTAATCAATGCCCTTTTATCAATAAGGACACAACGTTTACACATCCTGTCACGAAACGTACTTTTAATTTTAACACCAACACTACTTGTGACAGTAAAAACATTGTGTATGTCGCTATTTGCAATGCTTGCAGTGCCTACTATGTAGGGAAGACCAACCGCATGCTGAAAGAACGCATCAGGGAGCATAACTATTTAATTAGAATAGGCTCAGACACCAATGCATTGGCAAGGCATAATAAAGAGGCAGGTACGGACCATACCTTTAAGTTCTATGTTATTCAGATCATTTTCCAAGGTTTTAGAGGAGGAGATTTGATTAACAAGACATTAGAGAGTGAAACTAAATGGATTATTAGATGGAGGTCGGATATGTTGCCGGGCCTCAATGATAAGGTGCAGATTAAACCTTTTCTGAAAAGCAGAAGATTGCGTAGAGCGAAATACTAGATAATCTTCAATAGAATGTAACATAACTGATTTTTAACCATCAACATTTAGAGATTTTAGAGTTTTAGGTTCACCTATATGTTTTAGTGGAACAGTGCAGTAAATACATTATATCATTTACACTTGTTGTTTGTATTGTTGATTTGAATGTTGTAGGTAGCCGCTTGATACACACCCCATTATGTTTTCAATAGCTAAGCTGGGGGATTTTTTGATGTGACATGACACAATAGGACGCTGTTAACATGTAGTATTTAGTAGTTTGTTATTATTATTATTATTATTGTTTTTAATATTTTCTAGTTAGGTCATACTTATCATTACATGTGCATTAATTATTAGGTTTTATTTTGTGCATGTGATGGGCATATCCATATCTCTAGGGAGTTTGATTAGCACAAGATATGTTTGTTAGACCTTGAGTAATATTTCATCATTTGTCAGTGAGTTTTCTATCTGACATGTGCATATGAGTGTTTTCACTCAATTTGTGAAATATGGATTTTTTTAAATGCATCTTCCTTTTGATATATGTTGACATTTCTGTTTGTTAGTAGAAGTAGCTAGTTCCAGCACACTTATGTAGAAGTTGCTGTTTTTTAATCTATATTTATGCTGGTCCTAAGGTTGCTGACAGGCATCGTGGACTGTACTTACGATTCTGCATTACTTATGATATATTGCTTTAAGAGTTCAATTAGTGATGCTGTCTTTGACCAATGAAAAAACATACAATGCTTTATAATGAATTTTAAATGTTTTGTACTTGTTTTAAGAGTCTGAAGAAGCCTTATGGCGAAAGCGCTCACTCTGTTTTGGAATAAATGACTTTTTTGAGCCTACAGATGTGCACATAGTGTTTTATTCATTGGAACATTTTCAGCGTTCTATTGCCGTCAGGGGACTACGCTTACTGTGATTTGTTATAACATTACAAACATTATTCAATTTCTGCCTTTTTTAAAAAGAAACATCTTTATTAAACCATCACTTACAACATACACAATCATACATTTATATAAATGAAAACAAATCACACTGACACAATCCAAGTTTCAAGCATTTTACAGCATATGATTTTATAAACCTATATTAAGTGCAACTAGGTCTAACATCACTACCCTAGTAGAACTGCCAAATATACAAGAAGATTTTTTGGTACCAACTTTGAATAAAGTGACACACTGTGTTGAACCTTGTGACACATACAGAATGAGTTTTGTTGTGACATTTAGTACTGACAATTTAGAATTAAAGAAAATTATTGTTAAAAACTGGAACCTCCTTATAAATGACAATATAGTTAATAAGGTTGGATATAAGCCAACAATCACCTTTAGGAGGGGTAACAACTTGAAGAACTTAATGGAATATTACTATTATTAATGTAACAAGAAATCCAGGTATGTACAAATGTGAATGTTGCAACTACTGTGGATTTATAGCAACAGGACAGAGATTTACTATTAGAAACAGAACATATTCAGTCAAAGGGAGATACAACTGTAACACTAAAATGGTTGTATATCTAGCCCAGTGCAAATCCTGTCCTGCTTTCTACATTGGAAAAACAGACAGAAAGCTAAAAGAGAGAGTATACGAACACCTTTATTGCATTAGGAAAAGATAAACAGAAAACACACTGGCTAGACACATGGAAAATTTACCTAGCCACAAGTTTAAGTTTAGAATTATTGATCAAATTACCCAAGACATACATGGGGGGGTGTTTCATTATTATTAGAACAATTAGAATTATTGCGGCAACTTCGAGTTAATGCCCACCAATACCCAGGGCTTAATGAAACATACTATTCTTCCATATTTAAAATTGAAAAGTATGTGGAGATAAACTTCACTAAATGCTTGCTAGGTTATGAATAAGAACTGTGTTCATATTTAATTACTGCTGTTTATATAAGAAAAGATGTAGTATACTAACCTACCTTATTTCATATCATTAAGTTGTACTCCAGTTTTGGTTATTTATATACTTATGATCTGAAATGTGTATGGGGTATTTTCATTATAGTACTTTATGTGAACACTAGGTTTACTTCAGTTAGGTTAGGGTTAAGATTCTACCCTTAGGTGTTTAGTCATCTATTAATTAATTAAATCTCACAAGGTCTAGTTACATGACATTTTTAAAACACTTTTTAAACAGTGATTTGAATGTTACTTGTTATCTGAGGAAGTCTGGTCATTGTACTAGACAAAAAGCGCTTAAGAAAACTGTTCATTGTGTATTTCACTGTTTGTGATTTTATTAAACCTTTAGTCCTTCAGTCCTCAAGTTTATCAGCTGCTATGTCTTTTATTTTACTACTTAGTTTGGTTTTTGTGTTTTACTTAGTCGGTTTACCTGTGCGATGGCATGCGAGATCCTTGACAGCCAGGACGGAGAACTGTTACAGATTTCCCAAGTTGAGGCTGGGAATTTGACTGTTTTAACTGGATTAATGACTAAACGGCTCAATGACCTTGCAGCCCATGTAGAATTTTTATCACAACTTTCTGTGTATCCCTCACAGAATACCCTGACCTTAAATATTGAGAGACTTGATTTAGAGTCAGCTCACAACAGTACCATGAGCTGTACGACTACTATGGGATCTAGTATTCCTTTAACTAGTAAGCAGAATGGTGCTATAACGAGTGCTATCAATATCCAACAACCTTCAGAGAAGTTTGGTACATCTACGCCTTTAATGATTGATCAGATGACTGAACAACTACAAAACACTTCTCCAGGGCTTATTGGAGCACCGGACATCTCTATTTGGCTGAAAGATTTGCCTACACTGATGTCACAGAGTTCTATTGTTAGCCCGGTGCCACCGGCTGGGAGAAGTGAGCAAACACTAGTTTCTAACCTGAAGACATTGCATTATAAACTACTGAAGCACAGAAAATTACAACTTGAAATGGCTTATTTCATGGAGTGTGTCAAACTTAATATAATCTCGAAAGGTCTGAGAGCCTGGCAGTACCCGACAGGATTAGAAACAGGATTACAGTTTCACAAGGATTTAATAGACTTATTTAACAAACAAGGGTTAGAATTAATGAATCTTATGTGTAAACACTACCAATTACTTGTCAACAATATAACCCATGAAGTGGAACATTTAAGTAGGGACATACTAGTACACAATGATTTTCCACGCTACCATTATGATTACCAACGTATCTTTGATAGCATTAACCAACAAATAGAGAAATTAAAATTAAATAAAATGAAAAAATTAGATCGGGACCGTGCAGATTACAACAATGGCACAGCTTACCCTAACCCGCCCCCATCTCAGATGTGGAATGCAATTGGTCAACCCTGTCGAGCATTACCCAATAGAAACAGCTTGAACGATGTACAGAACCAGGAAACGATGACATTTAGGGCTGTTATGCATACAGCTCAGATGGAAGGAGATGGTGGAAATAGCGAAAGAACAGAAACCCTTAGAAATTAACTACTAACTAGCAATACCTACTCACAGGCTCTACAAACAAATCGACAGAATTTTCACCAAGCCAGGAACAAGAACCATAAAACACCATTAGTGAACCAAGAGAACCCTTACAACATGAGAGGGAAGGTGAAAATGAAAAGGTAGACCAACCCATTGTTAAAAAGAACTGTAACATTGTCGTGAATGAAACAAGAGACTTTAAGATTTATAATTTTTCTAGCTTCGAGAAAGGCAATGATACAGTGGAACTATTTTCAAATGGATTCACTTTTGTCCCTACTTGTCGTTTAGATTTAGCTAAGACTCTGTTAGACTTTAAATGTTTCATAAGAAAGCTAAATTTGTCTATTGTACTTGATGGACACAATTTCTCTCAAAGGGAATTGCATATTCCTAGTACCTACAACTCTCCTATTCATCCAACCCTGCGTGTTTTTGGTCAGATTTGTTAACTTGATATTAGAACTTTGTTAAATAATAATAGTAAGAGACAAAGTAATCTGACTGACACTGAATGACAGGCACTAAGTGACTTGAGGAGTAAACCTATTAGAATAATGAAACAGGGCAAGGGGGTTAGTTCTTATGGATAATGATGAATATATTAGTAGAATGAACACTGTTTTAAGTAGTAACACATACAAAAAGGTTAGCAAAAATGAGTTACACTTAGCTTACCGCAAAATTAATATGTATTTAAATGACATGTTCATGGAGGCACATATAGATATGAATACCCTAAATTATTTAACTATGTTATTTCCCAAAATTCCAAGAATTTTTGGAGTGGCAAAAATTCACAAGAATGTACTTGACCCACTTATGCGAGCTCTTGTGGATGTACGACAGTCCATTACATATGCTAGTGCAAAGCTTGTTGACTCCATACTTAAAAATATGTCCTTCAGGAGCAACAAGTTAGTCGAGATTCCTGGTCTTTTTTAGATGAGATTAATAAACTTGAGTTTAAAAAGGAGAACAACTTCCTCACAGTAGATGTATGTGACTTATATAGTTCAATACCACACGAAGACGGTGTAGAATTTGTACTGGCTAGGATGTGTAGATTTGAAGCTTCAGATAATGAGCTTAGAATAGTAGAAGAATTATTAAATATAATACTAACAATTTCATACTATTTGATGACATGATTTCCTTACAACAAGTAGGGGTAGCAATGGGTTCACCATGTGGCGCTAGTTTCGCCAACATGGTGATGGCCCATTGGGAACACACTTATGTATTTAGTAACCCTAGTGTTATGAACCTTGTGAAACACTATACACATTTTTTAGATGACATTTTTATAGTATTAAAAGGCAATGATGTTACAGCTACTTTGATACTACAAGAAACGAACAGTACAAATTTT
The DNA here is from genome assembly GCF_019279795.1 of Protopterus annectens. Taxonomy (NCBI): domain Eukaryota; kingdom Metazoa; phylum Chordata; order Ceratodontiformes; family Protopteridae; genus Protopterus; species Protopterus annectens. The sequence continues at coordinate 785,030,898 of NC_056729.1, forward strand.
CTAAGGTTTACATCAAACTTTAGTAATAATACGATAGCCTACTTGGATGTACAATTGAAGAAAGACCTTGAACTTAATTGTTATATAGCATCTATACATTGGAAAGAAACTTATTGCAATTCATTTTTACACTACACAAGTGCACATCCATTTAGTCAGAAAAGGTCGGTAGTGAAGGGGCAGCTCATCAGAGCAGCCAGAATGGTCACTACCGACAGTGATTTCCATGAGGAATGTGAACATCTGTTTCAAATGCTTTCATGGAGCGGTTACCCCAACTCCTTTACTAAGGATTTAGTCTTGGAAGTAACCTACAAGCGCCAAATAGGATTTTATAAACTATATTAAGTGCAGCTAGGTCTAACATCACTAGCCTAGTAGAATTGCCAAACATACAAGAAGATTTTTTGGTACCAACTTTGAGTAAAGTGACACACTGTGTTGAACCTTGTGACACATACAGAATGAGTTTTGTTGTGACATTTAGTACTGACACTTTAGAATTAAAGAAAACTATTTTTAAAAACTGGAACCTCCTTATAAACAACAACGATATAGTTAATAAGGTTGGATATAAGCCAACAATCACCTTTAGGAAGGGTAACAACTTGAAGAACTTAATGGAAACTTCTATTATTAATGTAACGAAATCCAGGTATGTACAAATGTGAATGTTGCAACTACTGTGGTTTTATAGCAACAGCACAGAGATTTACTATTAGAAACAGAACATATTCAGTCAAAGGGAGATACAATTGTAACACTAAAATGGTTGTACATCTAGCCCAGTGCAAATCCTGTTCTGCTTTCTACATTGGAAAAATGGATAGAAAGCTAAAAGAGAGAGTATACTAACACCTTTATTGCATTAGGAAAAGAAAAACAAAAAACGCACTGGCTAGACACATGGAGAATTTACCTAGTTACAAGTTTAAGTTTAGAATTATTGATCAAATTACCCAAGACCTACATGGGGGGGCCTGTTTCATTATTATTAGAACAATTAGAATTATTGTGGCAACTTCGAGTTAATGGCCACCAATACCCAGAGCTTAATGAAACATACTATTCTTCCATATTTAAAATTGAAAAGTATGTGGAGATAAACTTCACTAAATGCTTGCTAGGTTATGAATAAGAACTGTGTTCATATTTAATTACTGTTTATATAAGAAAAGATATAGTATGCTAACCTACCTTATTTCATATCATTAAGTTGTACTCCAGTTTTGGTTATTTATATACTTATGATTTGAAATGTGTATGGGGTGTTTTCATTATAATACTTTATGTGAACACTAGGTTTACTTCAGTTAGGTTAGGGTTAAGATTCTACCCTTAGGTGTTTAGTCATCTATTAATTAATTAAATCTCACAAGGTCTAGTCACATGACATTTTTAAAACACTTTTTAAATTGATTTGAATGTTAGTTATCTGAGGAAGTCCGGTCATTGTACTAGACAAAAAGTGCTTAAGAAAACTGTTCATTGTGTATTTCACTGTTTGTGATTTTATCAAACCTTTAGTGCTCCAGTCTTCAAGTTATCGGTTACTACGTCTTTTATTTTACTACCTAGTTTGGTTTTTGTGTTTTACTTAGTCAGTATAAAATATCTATGTAAACATTTCCAAGCAAAAATCCTAAATATTTTAGATTTTGTTGTATATTTGGGAGACATACATCTCCCCATTGTTTCTTTCTGAAGTGCTTATCCAATCTCTCTTCCCAATCTTTTTTAATTTCCTCTGATTAATTCTTATAGTTATCATGCAATATTTAATATATGGTGTACTAATTATTCCTTTTTTTAATGGCAGCATCTGTTCTAGATTCTACTATAAACTCTACCAGTGTTGGTCTTTCATTTCGACCCCTCCCCCCATTTATTTCTCTTTGCCTATACTCTGATATCAATCCTTGATAGGGAGGGCAATCTCTAACCTGCAGTCCAAATAAATTCTTGGCCTCTTCCTATTCTATTACCTTTCCCTCTCTAGTTATTTGCTCCCAATACCTTGGTTCCTTTGCCAGTTTTCTCCAATAAATTCCAGCTCCCTCTTGCTTATTGTCTATATCCCTAATTATAGTCATCCCTATTGTGAGAATCTCCTTTCACCATTTTTGTGTTGGCTTAGTTCTTAGAAAACTTTCCGCTATTTTATGGGAATAAAATTCTGTATAATTATTGTTATTCTCCTTAAAGCCATGCATCCAAAATCTCAGTCTTGCCTTGTTTCTTGAGCTTCCCCCCATTTCAATATCATCTCTTTCCACTTTGAATTATAAGTTTTCTGCTTGTGCTGTGTATAGAAGCCTTAACTGTAGCTCTGAAATACCCTTTCAAATTCAGTAATCCCAATCTGACCCTTTCTACTGGAAGAATCCACTAATCCCACTTGACTCTTGCTGTCTTCCCCTCCCAGATGAATTCTGTCATCTCTTTATTAATTGCTATTCTCCTTTGGTTGATAAAAATATGCCTGACCGGTGTATAAGATTAAATGGACTAAAACATTTTGACTGATTTTATCTTACTATCCATATTCATATAACAAAGGTTCAATTTTCTCAGTTTTTGTATTATATTTTGTTTAGTCTCATCCGACATATCCTTATCTGCCACACCAGAATCATTTTGAATCCATACTCCTAAATACTTCATTTTATCATGTCCCCATAAATACGGATATTGCTGAACCAATCTGTGTCTGGGTACATAATTTTCCGCTATAGCCTTTGTTTTAGCTTCATTAATTTTGTATCCCAAAAAGATATGAAACTGTCTCAATATGTATTCCACAACACTGTAATATCACTGTCTGGTTTTGTCAGGTACAAAATAATATCATTTGTAAATGGAGTTAGTTTTTCCTGACTACCATACCAATTATATCCTTGCATTTCTGAGTCCCTTGTTTTCTTTACCAGTGATTCTAAATATAAAACAAATAACAAAGGGGAAAGAGGACACCTTTGCCTGGCTCCTCTGCTCAAGCAGAAATTATCAGAGAGGACCCCACCCACTTTAATTTTTGCTTGTGATCCCTCATATATCCTCCTAATCAACCTTAAATTTTTTTCAGGAATGCAAACTCTTCCATTGCCCTGCTCATAAAGTCCCACCATACTCTGTCAAATGCTTTCTCTGCATCAAGACCCACCAACAACAATGGTATTTTCTTACATTCTGCTTCCCTCTGGATCATCAGTGTTCTGTTAATGTTGTCAAATGTTTGCCTACTCTCCACAAAACCACATTGATACACATCTGCCAATTTGACATTACTTTTGTCATTCTTTTAGCCATTATACACATGAACACTTTATAATCATGGTTTAGTATTGAAATGGGCCTGTATGAAGATTTAGGTATTACAGTTAGCACTGTTTGTTCCAGGATGTTAGTACTTCTCCTCCTCTTAAAATACCATTAAACAAAACCTTCCAGATCTTTATAATTTTTTCCTTTCTAGCTTTCAAATTTTCACAGGAATACCATTTATTCCTGGGGGCTTTCTTGTAAATTGGTTATACATCACAATTGTAATCTAATCTCATCCTTTCCTAACCGTTAGTAGTTCAGCCTCATCGACATCTAACCTCGGCATATTTAATTCTTCCATAGACATTTCCATTTGTATGTTTTCTTGATTTCCATATTTTTCTGCTTTATACAGACTTTCATAGAATTTCCAAAATATTTCTAATATCTCTACAGGATCTCTTGTTACATTCCTTGTTATAGGCACCCTAAGCTTGGCAACAGCCTTCCTACTTTCTGTTGCCTTAGTCATTGTGCTAGAGTTTTTGTACTCTACTGTTATTATCAAAAAAACAGTTGCTTAACAGCAGTCTTTCTAAACTTGTACATATTATCAAGGTAGTCCTTTATTTTCTGCTTACCATTCTGCAGTTAATCTTCCTCTTGTTCTGTGAGATTCCCCCTATTCTGCAGTACTTTAAAATTTGTCAGTCCATCTAAATAATTCTTGTTACTTTTTAACCATAGCTCTCTCTTTTATTTCCACCCTATTTTGAAACTCCATCTTAATTTTATCCCACTCCCTAGCTATATTTTCAGGAGAAATTTCTATGCTCTGTAGGAGCTCCTGAATAATCTCCACTACCATTCCTTAAATTCCTCTCTTTTCAACAGATGCCAAATATTTTCATAAATTCTTTCAAAAATCTACCCTCCTTTGTCATACTTCCTTCTGGGCCCCAGACACATCTTCACTGTTGCAAATAACATTCTAGTCCCTACCCAGAAGTAATATTCCATGCTGAAAACTGATTATTTCTCCCAGAATTTTCTTAAGCTCCATTATAGCAGTTTTAGGTGGAAAATAAATACATGCCAGTGTAATCTTCCTCCCTTGCCAGTAGCCCCTTAGCACTACAAATCTGCCATTATTATATTTTTTATCTTCTTCTATCACTATTGGAGCTCCTATTGCAGTTAATATAAGTACTCCTCTTTTCCTTTGTCCAGGATATTCCACTAAATAACCATCCTGAACATCTTTTTTTTATCAAATTCACGTGTTCAGTTCTTTCTACGTGTGTCTCCTGTAACATAACTTTTTGCAGTCTACATTTTTAATATAGTTCACTACTGTTTCTATTTTGTATTTATCTGACATTACAGAAAGCATCATTGCATTAAAAAGTTATCGTTCCCACCTTTTATGTATAACATATTTTTTGTTAACTATTTTCATCTTTTGTGTTATACAACATACAGTGTTTGACAGGTGAGTTTTATACAGTTTCTTGTTAGAGTCATTGAGCAAATCTGTTTGCATGTTTGTCCCAGCCAGACAACTTCCAGAGAATGGGAATACTCCATTTAGGCATTTTCTGTTGCTTATGATACTCTCACTGCACTTTTTAAAGTAATTTTCTGAGATCAGATTATTAATATTTTTGATTGGAAATTCTAAATGTTACAAGATCCATGACATCTCTGACCAAGTGAAATAACAAGTGGGGACTTCCAAGATGGCTACACATTGAGTAACAACTTAATTTCAGCTCTCCCAGTGTGAAAACAGAAACTCAGAACAGAGAGCCAGTAAACTCGTATTTCTGGGTAAATTTCATTAACTGGCTAGTAAGTGCACTGCCTGGAGGCCAGCAGAAAAGAAATTCAGAGAACCTGAAAGAAAATTAATCACAAAAGGTAAGGAAAGAAAACACTGACTGGGAAGAATTCTGCAGTTGTTCAGCAAAAGGCAGTGCAAGTGCTAGCTTTGGTGTAAGACATGGCTTCCAGTAACTTACAGGAGAAAATAGTTCAAATATACCCAGAGCTGATTAAAATAAAACAGTGGTGGAGTATATCAACTCAAATAACAAATGGTTGGATAAAAGCTTTAAACAAATATTCAGATGAGGTGATAAGGCTGCAAAAATCAGAGGTCGAATTGAGAAAAGGCTGGCTGACTATGACACTGCTCAAGAACAGATGTTTCAAAAATAATAGAATTAGAGGCCACAGCATGTAAGGAAAACCTGAGATTTTCTGATGTACCACAGAAAAGTTCAGTTCTGTACACTTACCATAAATGTAGATGTTCGAGTGTATTCACTGTTGCAGTCATTACATTTGGGTTATCTGCCTGCAGGTAGCCCTCAGCCGGCCTGAATATCAAAGTCTTGGGTCCTGCTTCGGATGCTGTCTCTTCTTCCATGACGTCAGGTAGTCAGGGGTATAAAGCATGCAGCCGACGCCATTACATCAGTTTTTCTTGCCCCAGATATCAGGTGCCCCTGTAATGGGAAGCAATTGTATATATATATATATATATATATATATATATATATATTTACACCTCCAACAAAAAGCAAATACACCAGAAAGTTGAAATACCATAAATCTTTCTTCTTGTTTACTGTAAGTGTACACAACTGTACTATGTTCTTCATGTTTCACTGTTGCAGTCATTACATTTGGGTAGATTCCCAAAGCTAAGGTAGGGAGGAGGAAGTCAGAAAGCATTAGGACCAGCTATTAAGCCCTGCAAGACTGCAGTGGCAAAACCAGCTCTGGAGTTAGAAAAAATAGGCAAGTGGTAATACTTGAAGTTATGTACAGAGCTCCAGGTAGCAGCTTCTAGGATGTCCCTGGTAGGGACACCTCTGAGAAAGGCTGTAGAGGTAGATGCAGCCCTAGTGGAATGTGATCTTATCCCCCGTGGGGTAGGTTTTCCATGGTGCTTATAGCAGAAATAAATGCAATGGCCTATCCACTTAAAAATGGTTTGCTTTGAAATGGCCTTCCCCTCTGCCCCTGCAGCAAAGGCAACTAGCAGTTGTTCAGTTTTTCTGAGATCCTGTCCAAACAAAATCTAAGTTGTCTGTGCACGTCCAAAGAATGCAGAATTCATTCTCCTTTGTTCTATGGATTAGGAAAAAAGGTTGGCAAATGAATGGACTGATTAAGGGCCACACTGGATACCACCTTGGGCATAAAGGAAGGACTGGTCCTGAGGGACACCCTGTCAGCATGGAAGATGATGAAGGGCTCCACTGCCATGAGGGCCTGTAATTCAGACATTCTTCTTGCTGAAGTGATGGCTAGAAGGAAGGCTGTCTTCCAAGAAAGGAATTTCAACTCTGCAATTGCAGCTGGCTCAAAAGGATGTAAAGTGAGCTTTTCAAATACAAAGTTAAGGTCCCAGGCTGGAGTAGGGGCTCTCCTGGGTGGTCTTAAATTTTTGGCCCCTCTGAGGAATTGTTTCAACAGGGGATGAGAGAAGAGGGGAGGCTCAGTATTATAATGTGCTGAAATGGCTGAGGTATGAATTTTAATTGATGAGAAGGAAAGGCCCTTGTGGAGCATCTCTCAAGTATTGAAGAATATGCGGTAAGCTGGGCACAGTTGTGCCCATCCCCAGAGTCTGGCTCCAGGAACTGTATCTTTTCCACTTTTCAGCATAGGATTTTCTAGTACTAGGCCTCCTTGCTTCCAGAATGACATCTAACACCTGCTTACTGAGGGATGCTATTGGAGAGCTGAGGGAATTAGCCAGACTGCAAGGTTCACGGTTTGAAGCTGGGGGTGCAGAATCTGGCCCTCCTGCTGTGACAGCAGGGAAGGGGTCTGAGGCAGGTGTCATGGTTCCAGCAGTGACATATTGGGCAAGAGGGGGTACCAGTGCTGGCATGGCCAGTCTGGTGCAATCAGTATTGTCCTTGATTTGTCCTGTTTGATCTTTAGCAGAACTTTTGAGAGGAGAGGCAGAGGGGGAAAGGCATAAACTGAGAGGCTTTCCCAGGTGAAGGACAGGGCATCCACTTTCCAAGCTTGACTGTGGGAAGTCCTTGTGCAGAATTTGTCCAACTGGTAGTTCTGAGGGGAGGCAAACAGGTCTACATCTGGGTTCCCCCATTTGTTTCTCACAAAGTTGAATATCTTTGGTTCCAGTTTCCACTCATGTGGGTCCATGAGATTTCTGCTTAGGTCTGCCAGTGAATTTAGCTTGCCTGGCAGGAATTGAGCCTGTAGGTGCACTTGATAGCTCAAGGTTGTGCTCCACAGAGCCATGGCTAGTCTGCAGAGAGGATACGAGTGGATTCCCCCCTGCTTGTTAATGTACCACATAACAGTAGTGTTGTCTGTCTTTACCAATAAATGTCCTGGAAGGATGTGGTCCTTGGATACTGTCAGGGAATTCTGTACAGCTAACATTTCTTTTTGATTGATATGCAGGTGCATCTGACTTGGGTTCCATTTGCCCTGAATGCACTGCCCTGCCAAGTGAGCCCCCCCATGCATAGTCTGATGCATCTGTTGTTAGGGTTTGGGTGACAGGTGGTAGAGTGAATGGCAGTCCCTTGTTGTGGTAGCAGGCCTCTGCCCACCAAAGAACTCTGTCTTTATACAAGGAATGATAGGAATCATTGACTTCAGGTCCTGAAAATGTTGACACCATAGGCTTTTTAGATACCATTGTAGTTTCCTCATATGCAGTCTTGCATATGGAATTAGTAGAATGCAAGAGGCCATGAACCCCAGGGCTTGCAGGATTTTCCTTGCAGACAGCTGGGTCTTTGTGGCCAGTGGTTTGAAGTAGGCTGTCAAATAAACTTGTTTCTCTGGCATGAGGTAAGCCATCTGGGAAGTTGTGTTCAAGCTTGCTCCCAGGAATACAATTTGTTGACAGGGTACTAGATGAGATTTCTTTTCATTTATGTTGTACCCCAGTGAGGTTAGAAGTTTCTTTACAAATGCCAGATGATTTAGTAGCATGTCCTGGCTTTCTGCCTGAATTAGACAATTGTCCAGGTATGGGTATATTTGAATATTTCTTTGCCTGCAAAATGCAATGACTGGAGCTAGGCACTTTGTGAATACCCTGGGTGCAGTACATAAGGCAAAGGGAAGTGCAGAGAACTGATAGTGCATGTAGCCTTCTCTGAAGTGTAGGTATTTCCTGCAAGATTCCCTTATTGGAATGTACAGGTAATCTTCCTTTAAGTTTAAGGTTGCCAACCAGCCATCTTTGCCTAGCATAGGAAGCAGCTGATGAAGTGTTAGCATTTTGAATTTTGGGATTACCAAAAAGGTGTTTAAAATAGAGAGGGCTAGGATAGGATGCCAGGAGCTGTCCTTTCTGGGTACCAGGAAAAGTGTTGAGTAAAACCCTTGTCTCTTTTCTTCTGCTGGGACAGATTGAATAGCCCTGATACTTAGAAGAGAGAGAACCTGCTGTTGAGGCTGTGCCCACTGATTTGGGGGTAGGTCTGGCCAACTGTTTGGAGTTGGTAAGGTGTGGAAGTGGAATCTGTATCCTTGGAAAACTATATTTAAAACCAATTTGTCCTGGGTAATGAGTTCCCCGTTTTTTTCATGCAGCTCAATCTTTCCCCCTAAGGGAGCAGGCAGTTGAGCAGGGCTTGGAAGGTTTAAGGTTAAGTCATTGTGACAGTTTTCCATAGGGGGGGGTGTCTTACTACTTCCAGCTTTGGAAGTGGGAGCCCCCCACTGCTTAGGCCTGTGAGTACCTTGAGACTGTATCCTAGGTGGTCTGCTGTTCCTGGGTTTGGATTGAGAAGGCCTGGAAGAGACAGGAAAGGACCAATTCTTAGAAGGCCAATGCCTACTGAATCTGGGAGGCTGTACTTGCAGGAAATATTTAACAGTTTGCATAGATTTAGCTTTTTCTCCATCTCTGTAAGGACTTCTGCTTTGTTGCCAAACAGGTGGTCTTGGTTTAAGGGAGCATCCAGTAATTTAGCTTTAACATGATCTGGCAAATTCTGCTCCTTAAGCCAAACATGCCTTCTAAGAACAGACCCAATGACAGCAGCCCTGCAAGATTCTTCTAAGGAGTCAAAACCACATTGCAAAGTATGTTTACCAACTTGTTCAGCAGAATGCATTAAATCCTGTAATTCTTTATTTTCAGCACAGTCAGGAATCAACATCATTTTCTGTATAAGTAGTCCCATAATATGCTGCTGATACTTTAACATATGAAACTGGCAGTTTAAGGCCCTAATGGCCAAAGTAACAGAAGTGTATACCTTCTTACCCCATATGCCCAAGGCCCTAAAATCTCTATCAGAGGGGGGTAGGGTTTTTGGCAGTAGAAGCCTTAATGCCTTTAGGTCCCTGGGAAAGGGTATCAGGGTCTGCAGTAGGATTCTTGAAGAGGAACTTGTGAGAGTCAGGTACTCTCTAATACCTATCAGGATTCCTAGGAGCTGGAGGTAAAGTGTCTGAGGCCAGGCTAGATTCCAAGAAGGTATAATCTACAATGTCCAGGACAGGAGGGATAGCTAAAGGCCTGTGTTGAGGTAGGAGTAAGAATTCCCTAAGCCTCTTGTTGGAGTCAGAGTAATCCTGGCTTTCCCAGCAGAAATGCTCCCTAAGAGTGTGCAAGGTTTCACCAAAAGAAAAATCTTCTGGAGGGGAAGCAGAGGGAATGGAGTCCTCTGCATCAGATTCCTCATAGGTAGATAAGGGAAAATCCTGGTAATCAGAAGAAACAGAAATTTCAGAACCCTGATCAGAAGAATCGGAAGGAAAATCAGTTCTAGGTCTCTTAGAGGGAGAAGACTGGCTTCCCCTAATTAATGTAATAAGGTCTTCAGCCATTCTTATCAATTGTTTTTTAGGCATATGGGCCTGCCCATGCGGTTTGGATGTCGGTCGAGTTTTAGGCCTTGAAGAAGAAGGTGTTGGTTTGAAATGCAAGTCAGTAGGCCTGAATACACCCTCAGAAGCCAGTGCCTGCACAGCAGCTCCAGACCCATCCAAGGTAGAGACATCTGCAGATTCCATGGTTAAAGAAGCATCTTGCGGCATACCAGACTCCTAATGGGTCTCAGTAGAGGCCTGCGAATCCGAAGGAGCAGTTATCAGGGGCTGGGAAAGCGCCTCACCGAGTACCGGCGAACTGGCGACTAGCTTAACGGAAGAGTCTTTGGCAGTTTTGGACCTATGCGGTCTGTCTCTGTCTTTATCTTTACATTTTTTCAGAATGTCGGTAGGCGGATGGCTTACCGAAGCCATTTCTGGATAATTAAACTGAGTACCAAAATAATTTAATGCAAAAATTAACCGACAACGAATAGTTTGAGGATTGAATAAGGCACAAAACCGACAGCAAGGGACGTCGTGGTCTGGGCCTAAGCAAGGAATGCGGTACGAATGAAAGTCTTTATGAGGTATTTGATTTCCACAGGTAATACAATTGTTAACTTTTACTGGCATCAGTTTAGAGCAAGAAAAATGATCCCCAACAGGGTACTTAGCTTTTTTGAAGACTTCGGTTCTGAAACTCGAAAACGAAAATTTGAGGAGTAGGCCAACTGGCACTTGCGAACTGCTTCTGCTTTGGGCACCGTGCGGCAAGAAAGACTGATGTAATGATGTTGGCTGCATGCTTTATACACCTGACATCATGGAAGAAGAGACGGCATCTGACGCAGGACCCAAGACTTTGATATTCAGGCCAGCTGAGGGCTACCTGCAGGCAAATAACCCAAATGTAATGACTGCAACAGTGAAACACAAAGAACATCTGGAACAGAGTGTATTAATCTTATGAAAGCATAAATAAGCAACTGGACTTATATTCCACAGCAGGAGTTGTTCATTGAAAGGGCACATTGTGTGTATGCCCCACACTTGAACATGAGAAAGCAACCTAGACCTTCAATAGTAAAGACGCAATCTTACAGCAGAAGGAGTTGATTTTGACAAAACTGTGGTAGAAAGACAAAGTACTAAAAGTGGGAGTGTTTATAGAAAATGATTACTCACTGTACACCAGGCAGAAGAGGAATACATTTTTTCCACTAATCAGGGAATGTCGAGAAGCAGATATGAGATTCAAGCTGCTGTACCCAGCTATTTTCAGAATATTCTTTTCTGGACGGACAAAATCATTTTTTGATGTTGAGCATGCTAAGGAGGAAATACAAAAGTTTTTCCAACAAAAAGTGAGTTATAAAGCAGAAGGAGATTCTGCTTCTTGTTCTTCTGGTAATAAAGATCACACAGAGACTGTGCCAGTGAAACCTTTTCCAATGTTTCAACAGAAAATGCTTGAGTGATAGAAAAAAGCAAAAGGGTCAACTAGAAGAACCGAGAGTAGGTTAGAAATGAAACAGATCCTGGATTTGGGAGCATGACATCAAAAGGGATAAAACTAGCAACTGAAAAACTGACAAATAAATGTGAGATTACAAAGCATTAATTATACTTGTGAAACATGACAAAAAATAACTGGAAACACTGGACTTTTATGACTTTGTTAAACTTGTAGGGCACTCTAAAGCATATATGTAAAGAACAACAAGCACAGTATCCACCAACAGATTTATTATAAAAACTCAAATCTCTGACGTCTCGGCCAAAGCCTTCAAGGAGAATAAAACACTGTCAGCAATGTAGCAATATATACATCTGAATATAAGATAATTACACAATTAATCAATTATCTCACACATCAATCAAGTAATGCCTTCCAATTGAACTCCTCATTAAGCCCAAAAGGAGACATAGTTTTAAATTTTAAAATAAACAGCTTCTTTCTGTAATAAAAGAGTTTTCACATTCATATTATAATATGCAGAAGCACAAATTTGTTCTAACACAGTGCCTTTTAAACCAACACTGCTGCTATCATGAAATTGTGCAAAATGTAAAGCTACAGGACTATCAACATTAGCATTGTTTATATCCCTAATATGCTCTAAGAGCCTTGTTTTAAATGCCCTTTTAGTCTCTCCTATGTAAATTTTTTTGCAGGGACACTGTAGGGAATATACAACACCTACTGAATTACAATAAAAGCAATTATTAGTACTAAATTTAACATTATTTATAGAAGTGAAATAAGGTACAATGTGCTTGCAGGCTTTACACTTCCCACAAGGGAAAGTTCCAACTTTAGCAGGTTCCCTATATATTTCTGGGGAAGGTACACTAAACTTACTTCTAACCAAAAAGTTTTTAATGTTTCTTCCCCTACGGTAAGAAAATTTTAAATTCAAGTTCAACCACTGTTGTACATTCTTTAAAGAACATAAAAAAAGCCAGAAACGGCTCACAATGTCAAGAAACTGCATGGTAAAACAACAAAAAGTGGTAACAAAATAAATATTTTCATTATTCCTATTAATACTACCATATCCTACCATATCACAACCAAATGTGTTAACATTTCTACAGACTGTTGATTTAGTGCCTCTGACCAACCTATCAAAGCTTTTATTCAGAATTTCCTTTCCATACCCTCGGGCTATAAATGAATCAACAATAGATTTCATTTCTTTATGGAAAATTTTAGGCTTGTTACAAAGTCTGTAAATTCGTAACTGTATTATTGTATTTTTTATAATATAAAATATATATTGTATTATTGTAATTCAGTAGGTGTTGTATATTCCCTACAGTGTCCCTGCAAAAAAATTTACATAGGAGAGACTAAAAGGGCATTTAAAACAAGGCTCTTAGAGCATATTAGGGATATAAACAATGCTAATGTTGATAGTCCTGTAGCTTTACATTTTGCACAATTTCATGATAGCAGCAGTGTTGGTTTAAAAGGCACTGTGTTAGAACAAATTTGTGTTTCTGCATATTATAATATGAATGTGAAAACTCTTTTATTACAGAAAGAAGCTATGTTTATTTTAAAATTTAAAACTATGTCTCCTTTTGGGCTTAATGAGGAGTTCAATTGGAAGGCATTACTTGACTGATGTGTGAGATAATTGATTAATTGTGTAATTATCTTATATTCAGATGTATATATTGCTACATTGCTGAGAGTGTTTTATTCTCCTTGAAGGCTTTGGCCGAGACGTCAGAGATTTGAGTTTTTATAATAAATCTGTTGGTGGATACTGTGCTTGTTGTTCTTTACATCTGGTTGCTTCTTAGTTCACTCTAAAGCATATACTCTACTTCATGCCATTAATGTCTAGAAGAACATTTAGGAGGGGGAGAGGAATGAAAGAAAGGTGTGAAGCAGAGCACCTCTATGACACTGTTCAAAAGGAACCTGGACAAGTGGATGGGGCATCATAAATTCTTCCCAGGGATAGCACATACAACCCTCCAGGACATGGGCAGTCATTATTAAATACAATCCTGGTATTGACTAGTATATCTCTGGTATTAAGTTGGGATGAAATGGCTAAACCTGAAATGACCTTCAGGTTGATAGTCTAGTAAGTTCCTATGATCCCATGATACTAAGAGTTAACTGTAAGCAAAACAAAAGTTTGTGCTTACTAGTAGTGTGTTTATAATGCATGATATAATCTGCATGCTATAAAGTAAAGTTTCCCCAGTTGTTTTTAAGTGTAATGGGTTTACTAAAGTAAACAGGTGCCCCTGTTTTTCCCCTTGCTCAGTTTTGAGAAATGTAGGCATTTCAACATAATAAGAAGAAAAGTATGTCCAAAAGAGCAGGATACAAGAAAATGTATGTGCTTTTTACACTATTGCATAGGGGAATACTGGATTAAAGCCCTTGGCCTGAAATAAAAAAAAAATTCTTTAGTAAATAAATGAGTGCTTGTTGAATCAACTCTGTATCTTGTTCTCATGTCTCCATGGAGACAGTCTGATAAAGAGCAATAAAAACAGAATACTTATTTCTTTCACTGGCTCTTTGATAATGTTTTCTGAAAGCATTCAAATGTTTCCCAATCTGGGAGAGTAGTTAAGATAAGAGAAAACCACACGGCACTTAGTAGAGAAGCACAGACTGTAAACTTTCCTTTTAGGTTAAGCCAAGCCTGTGATTATAGCTGTCAATCTGGGACAGGTGTTCCTATTAGGAGGATACAACTTCACTATTTGAAGATGTGCATAGTTTTGTGTGTTAATATTAAGTTAATAGTTTTACGGGTGCATTGGAGGTGTGTTTGTCTTTTGTTTGAGGGCTTTCAATAAAAAAAAAAAAAGTTTTGTAAGATGTGACATAGGCTCAAATGGGTATGACAAGAAACAACTGTATAAAAGATCAACCTATCAAACATTTGTGTATGCATGTAACACAAAGCTGGAACTAGACATTTAACAAAAAAGCTGTAACACATAAAAGGTGGGAGTAATACATTTTTAACATAACACTTTCTATATTATCTTTAAATGTAAATGGTCTCACAGATGCATACAAAAAGAAAGAGTAGTGAACTACATTAAAAATGTAGAGTGCAAATAGCTATGCTGCTGGAGATACATTTGTAAGGAACTGAATGTGAATTTGATAAAGAAAGGTTTTCAGGATGGTTATTCAGCAGAATACATGGGACAAAGTAAAGGAGGAGTACTTATATTAATTGCAAGAGGGGCTCCAATAGTGATAAAAGAGAATAACAAATGATAATGGTACTAAGGGGTTACTGGCAAGGGAGGAGAGTTACACTGGCATGTATTTATATTCCACCTAAAACCGCTATAATGGACCTTAAGAGAATTCTGGGAGAAATAATCTGTTTAAAGCAGGGAATATTACTTACAAGTGGGAACTGGAACTTGATTTGCAGCAGTGAAGATGTATCTGGGGGGCCCAGAATGGAAAATATAACAAAGGAGGGTAGATTTCTGAAGAAATCTATGAAAATATTTGGCATGGAAGATGTAAATTCAGTAGTAGGAGTTCAGAGTGAATATACATATTATTCCCCAAGATATAAAAACTGGTCTAG
This sequence comes from Protopterus annectens, assembly GCF_019279795.1. NCBI lineage: Eukaryota > Metazoa > Chordata > Ceratodontiformes > Protopteridae > Protopterus > Protopterus annectens. The sequence continues at coordinate 785,046,080 of NC_056729.1, forward strand.
ACCAGACAGAACATATATTTCACAGGAACATGTGCATTTAATTGAAAGTTTTGATATGCATCCAATAACTATTTTAGATCATGAGCCAATAATAACTAAATTAAAAATACAGGGTAATGAAATAAAAATGAGACACTAGTGCTTTCCCACCTATATGTTGAAAATAGAGGAATTTGATGAATGGGTAGTGGAAATCATTTGGGAGTTATTAGAGAAAATAGAAATTTCTTCTGAAAATATAGTTAGGGAGTGGGATAAAATTAAAGTGGAGTTTTTTAATAGGGTGGAAATAAAAGTGAGAGAGATATTGTTAAGAAGTAAGAATTATTTAGTGGGACTGACAAAGGTTAAAGTATTGCAGAATAGGGGGAATCTCACAGAACAAGAAGAGCATCTGTAGAATACTAAATAGAAAATATTGGGATTACCTCAATAATATGTATAAGTTTAGAAATATTGTTGTTAAGTAACTGTTTTGATAACTCCAGAGCACAAAATAACTTTTAGCACAATGACTCAGGCAACAGAAAGTAGAAAGGGTTGTTGCCAAGCTTAGGGAGCCTATAACAAGGGAGATAAGTACTAGAAATATTTTGAAATTTTTTATGAAAGTCTGTATAAAGTAGAGAAGTATTGAAATCAAGAAAAAGTACAAATAGGAATGTTTATGAAATTAAATATGCAAAGGTTAGAGGTAGATGAGGCTCAATTAAAAAACATTGATGATCCAGAGGGAAGCAGAATGTAAGGAAATGTCACTGTTGGTAGGTCTGATACAGAGAAAGCATTTGACAGAGTAAGCCAGAAGTTTATGAGCAGGGCAGTGGAAAAATTTACATTCCCTGAAAAAATTATAAGGTTGATTAGGAGGATATATGAGGGATCGAAGGCAAAAATTAAAGTGGGTGGATTCCTCTCTGATCATTTCTGTTTGAGCAGAGGAAGCAGGCAGCGGCATCCTCTACCCCTTTTGTAATTTACATCTCAGTCACCTCTGTTTAGTTTGTCTCTTCTGCCCCTATTCACTGGGTATTAGTTTTTCTCTCCCTTTATTCCCAACTCATCTCAAAACTATGGAAAATGTCTTGCCAGCCCTCAACTACTTTATCTGTACAATTTCCTCCAGGTTATCTCTCTTAGACTATAATTTACGTCTTTGTTCCTCATCTAGACAATCTCTTAGAGCAAGTACACTGTATTACAGACTTCTCCCTCTTCTCTAGATTGCTCTCAGTACCCTGGCACCCCCAGTCTACATTATAGTTACATTTGAACATTTTTATTTTTTTTCTTTCTCACTTACCTTTGTCACTAATTTGGAGATAGTTTTTCTTCAGCTACTTGCTGCCTTTATTTGGGAATGGGCGCAACCCGGTCTGGGCTCACTCTGCTCCCTTAACCCCATTCCCATCCATCCCCACTTCAATTACATTTATTCTTTCTGCTAGCCCCTCTCTTTCCTCTGTACCTGCCAATAGAAACCCTTGCACTATCACCAGTAGCATCCCATAATCCTCCCATAATCTCCACTCCTATCACAGTCTTTTACATCCCATTCCATTCTTCCTTTTAATTCCTCTCCATTCCACACCTTACCACCTACTCTTCCTTTACTCTAGGGTACCACCATTATATCTCAACATGTTCTATTCCTTAAAACTCTATTCTGCTCTAATCACTCTTACTACCACTCTTCTTTTGCTATCCCATACCACCTCTTTCCATACTATATTCAACTCCCCACCTACAATATCTCCCGCATTAACAACTCCCCCTCTTACACAGTTTCTCCAACATCTCACCTTCCTCATTCAACTGCAGTACCTGTCACCTAACAAAGGTAAAATTTTGTCATCATCATTAAACTAAAATTAACATACTGTCGATCTCTTTGACCTCTCTCTTTACCATATCTGTCCATCATTACACATAATTATCTGGCCCTCCCCCAATGTGGTGTCATTCACCCCAATCCAGGTCTAACCAATTGCTCATCCTACAACTTTTCCTTCTACTACCAAAGACCTATGCATAACGACAATCAGTGTATGTAGTATTTGTAACAAAACCACAGAATTCCATGCCTGGCTCTCTCAGTACTCACCAAATATTGTAGCACTCACAGAAACCTGGTTAAAACCACATATATCTGACACTGAAATAACTCCCCCTTGATATAACATTCTTAGACATGACCAGGTCCACAAAAAAGGTGGAGGTGTTGCATTACTCTACCGTGATACTTTAGCTATTACTCCATTCTTTAAACCCATTTCTAGTTTTGGAAACATGGAATTACTAATAGCAAATCTTCACTTAAACAGTAGAAAACACTTATGTATTGCTGTACTTTATATTCCCTCAGGTCAAAATATACCTACTCTGAAAGACTTAGCATCCTGGTCAACCCTTAACATATATAATGAAACCATCATTTGATACCAATATAAATTGGCAGTCTCTCATCTCCAGTTCTCCTTCTAAAAGTATTAATTTGCAAAAGTTTACTCAGTTCATCACAGACTCCACACATATTGTGAATAAACATACTGAATCAACCCTAGATAGGATACTGGTCTCATATCCTCAAAAATATACCAAGGCCAGAACCCTTCCTAATACCTTTAGTGACCATCTCCCTGTCTATACCCATAGAACCCAAGTGCAGGCAGGTAAATCGCACTCTAAGAACAACTAGAAATATCACTGACTTAAATCAACAGATATTTTAGGTACTCTAAAAACCCATAACTGGTACCCAAGCAAAATACTCTCTTTAGATGATGCAGTTGACTACTTTAACAAAGTCTTTCTTTCATGCTCTAAATAGTCTTGCCCCTATACATACAAAAAGAACTAAGATTAACCATGCCCCTTGGCTTACAAAATAAACTAAACAACTACTTACTTCTAGGCATAAAACCTGGAAAACACAGCACAGAAATAAAACCCCTCAAAATGAACTGAATTATATGCAACTTCTCAACTTTGCCAAAAAGCATGTCATCTATGACAAAAAACTATTTCTCCACTAAGCTATCTACCCAACAAAACAACCCCAAAATGTTCTGGAAGTCAGTTTCCTCTTGTTTTAATCCAGGAACTCAGCACAACCCTACACCTTCTCCTGACAAAGACCCACAAGAAATTGCCCAAGCTTTCAACTTTCATTTTATCAATACTATCAAAAAGCTTAACAACCTCTCTCGACAAACTTGCAAAACTACCAACTGTAACAAAAATAATAAATCCTCCGAACCACTTGCAAATGTCAACTCCACCTCAAAAAACTGCAACTCTAACAATAACCCATCCACACAGCCTTTTGCCATTCAACTTGTACTCACCTCTCAGGTGCACAAACTGCTCTCTAAATTAAAGCCATGTTCCCCTTCTTCCTATGGCCTTCCAGCTAAATACGTAAAATAGCTGCAGATTCCACAGCTTTCCCTGTCAGCATTCTCATAAATCGATCCATCTCTGAATCATATTTCCCGCAGCTCTGGAAAAACTCCATTATTACTCTCCTACATAAAGGTGGTAATACCAGTGACCTCCTAACTACCGGCCCATCTCAATACTTTTGCTTCTATCTAAAATCCTAGAAAGGTGTATCCATTCACAACTGTTTAAACATCTCACCGACAGTAACTTGCTAGCACCCACCCAACATGGTTTTCAGTCAGTACACAGCACAACTATAGCCTTACTTTCCTTTACCAACACTGTACTCAGAGCTCTTGATGCTGGTCTATTAACTTCAGTTATACTACCAGATATAGCAAAAGGTTTTGATACAGTGTTCCTCCCTAAACTACTATTACAACTTAAGGCCATACACTGCTCCCCACGCACTCTTACCTGGTTCCAAAACCATCTTCACAACAGAAAACAGTCTGTCAGGTGACAAGACAAACAATCTGGTTACCTTATCAACAATAAAGGAGTCCCCCAAGGGTCTATTTTATTAACAATCTCCACAAAAGGTAAAAGTACACATTCAGTATGCAGACAATTCGACAATTATTACCTCTTCTAACAACTTCTCAGATATCCTAAAGTTAACACAAAAAGCATTTACATCAATCAAATCCTGGCTTAATGAGGCTCAAATGCTACTTAATCCAAAAAAATCAAAACTTTTACTATTCAAATCCAAATCTCTAACTCTAGACTTTAAAATATTCTCACAAAACATTACTGAAATCAAAATCGTAAAAACATCCAAACTACTTGGCATTACAATTGACGATAAACACTCATTCGAGAATCATACACATAGCACAATCAAAAAGACCCATTTTAAGCTAGGAAAGCTATATAGGCAGAAACTCTATTTGGACATGTCTACCAAGTTAAAATTGGCTAATAGGCTACTTCTCCCTTCCCTCCTCTGTGCTAACTCATTTTTACTAACCTACACTCACATCTCTTAAATAAATTACAATCATGTTACTACAAAATAGCAAAGTTTGTCTCCAATATGCCAACTTGCATGCATCACTGCCTGGCCATTAAATCTTTAAACTGGTTTGAATTCCCTCATTACCTACATTACACCAAACTAACTCTTACCCACAAATTGCAACCGAAATTACTGCCCTGCTCTTCAAATTATGATACAAACACACACCCCAACTCGAAGTCTTAGGTCTTCTAATAAACAACTCCTAGCCATAACCAAACCCAGCAAAAGAGCTGGTCAATGTCTTTATTCCCATGATGTTGCCAAATTATGGAATACTCTCCCTCCATCTATTACCCAATTAGACTCTGTAAGAACATTCAAAACAGTACTGAAAGACCACTTTCTTAATAACCATATCTGCTCCTCTAATCACATAACTAAACCACTATAAGCTTGTTCCTTAGTCTATATTTTCTTATTTACTAGCCTATTAATGGTTTAACAAATTCTGTAAATTACTATGTTACTACTGTAGTTTTTGTACATCAGAGTGTATTGTATTTATTGTTTTAATTAATAATACTGTACATCTGTATTTCTGCTTAACATGTAACATTTTGTTATATTACTTTGTTATATTACTTTCTGTAAATGTTTGTGGAGCTTTTCTCCCCGGGCCTCCATTGAAAATGGGTACTCGGCCCAGTGGACTTTCCCGGTCAACAAATGTCAATAAATAAAAATAATTATATTTAGAGCCATTGGCAAAGAAAATAAGGGAGTCAGTATGATAATCAGGAAAAGATGGATCTATTTGCAGATTATATTATTTTATACCTGATAAAACCAAAAGAGGACATTTCAGTGTTGTGAGACAGTTTCATATCTTTTCAGGATATAAAATGAATGAAGCTAAAACAAAGGCAATAACCAAATTATATCTAAACACAAACAGTTTCAGCAATATCCATATTTATGAGGACATGATAAAATGACCTACTTAGGAGTATAGATTAAAAAGGATTCTGGTGTGGCAGCTAAGGATATGTTGGAAGAGACTAAGCAAAAGATAATACAAACACTGAGAAACTGGAAGCTCTGTTTTATGGATATGGATAGCAAGATACAAGCAATTAAAATGTTTTAACCCCTTTAGTTTTATACACAGGTCAGCCGTATTTTTAGCAACCAAAGGAGAAGTTGTGGATAGCGATTAAAGAAATGAAGAATTTTATCTGGGAAGGGAAGACAGCAAGAGTCAAGCAAGATAAGCTGATTCTTCCAAAAGAATAAGGCAGTCTGGGATTACCCGATTTGAAGGGGTAGTTCACAGCTACACGGTTAAGGCTTTAATACATAGCACAAGCAGAAACCTATAATTCAAAGTAGGAATGGATGATAACAGGAAGAAACTCAAGATACAAAGACAGATTGGGATTTTGGATTCAGATCCTTAAGGAGAATAACAATAACCATCCTTAAGGAGAATAACAATAACCATACAGCATATTATAACCGATATACAGACTGTATTTTATATAGCCTACATCATAGGCAAAAGTAGATAAACATTTATAAAAGATAGCTGGGTACACAAGACCCAGAATAAAAATGTGCCCAATCCTGGTAGGTGCACTGGTGCCAGGATAGGAAAAAATGACAGTGTAGAATCCTCAAAATACAGAAACATTCCTATAATGGGGTCAGATTAGGCCCAGGAGGAGGATGGCCTCTTATTGTAGAAGGAAGGAGCAGTCCACAAAAACTGATAGGACAAAGAAGAGCCATAAAGATAATAGAGTGGACTATTGAGGATAAGAAAGAAATTATGTATTGTTATTATGAAAAAAGCCCAGAATTTCCTGACACAAGATATACAAAAAGACTGAGAAATTGGAGGAAAGAAAAATACTTCCACAAGAAAAAATGTCAGAAGCTTCAAATAAAAATTTGTGTTCACTAATACAACAGGTTTGTGAACAACATTATATAGATCAAGAAACTTTGATCTGTTTGGAAAAAGAAGCATCTGAGGAAGTGCAAACATATAAACAACAAAACCTAGATACTTTTGAAAAGTATAAAAAAGAAATATGGACATGGGAAAGAGAGAGATTTGATATGGTGCAATATTTATGCAAAGTTGAAAGCCAAATTAATCAATACAAAAAGTCAGCCCCAAAGATATTCAAAGAGAAATACTGGCAAAAGCATGCAGATATGGAAAATTTCACAATAAAAATAATATCACAAAGAGGAAATGTAGAAAATAAGATTAGTAAAGTAGAAGTTAAAAAAATGGAAGTTGAAGTTATGGAATGCCTGCGAAGTGAATGACTTGGTGGAGAAGGTCTAACACAGGTTATGTCACAGCATGATGGAATGAGTCCCCAAAGTTAGGAGAAATAGGTTATCATTAGACATCTGAAGAAGAAATATGGACATGGGAAAGAAAAATAGATTTAATATGGTGTCATATTTATGCAAAGGAGAAAGCAAAACTAATCAATACAAAAAGAGCATCACCAAAGATAGTTGAAGAGAAATACAGGCAAAGGAATCCAGTCATGGAAAATTAAAAAAAAAAAAAAAAAAAAGAAGACAATGAAGAAAACTAGAAAAGAAGATTAGTAATGGAGAAGTTAAAGAAATAGAAACTGATGTTATGGAGTACCTGCGAAGTGAAGGATTCAGTCTAGAAAATATATCTCAGAAAGCACCACAGCTGGATAGAGCAATGGACATCCATATTAAGGAGAAACTAGTGTAATGGGAAGCAACTGGTCAGTTGCCATATGAAGATATTTTGCAGCCTTCCACAGGAAACCAGTATAAACATTAAGTTGAAGCTGGACAGCAAGTGAAAGAACAGGAAACTGTGGCAATGCTGTTGCGGTCAGTGTTGAGGAGTGATAGGCCAGTGAGTTCTCATATGACAGAGCAATGCATGACACAGGATGAAACTGAAGAGAATGCGCCATAGGAAGATGCTATAGAACTTTCTACAGAATACCCGCAGGAAATGTAGAACAAAAAAATGTGCCCACCATCATGGAAGCATCAAATAGAGAAAACTATAAAGCAATTAAAACAAGAAGTGTTACTGTTAGAAGAAAATAGAAGAGGGAATAGATCAACAAAATACTCAGAATGGCAGACATGATAGAAGCAATGTGTAGTATTATAATGGATCAGGATTTATCATGCACTATTGCAAATAATAAACTAAAAATATCAGCATAGGAAGAAAAATTTACAAGATACACAGAGAAATATAAAGGAAAAGTACAAAATAAGCAATTTATTGATGACCCCAAAAAGTTGTATAGAGAATTGGGAAACAAGGTAAAAAGAATTGAAAGACCACCAAAAAAAGAAGAAATAGATACATTTTGGAGAAGTATTTATGAAGATCCTGTGGAACATAACAAAGATGCTAATGGAGAGAAGAAGTTAGAGAAAGAAAAAGAAGTTCAAAGGTACCGTACAGGATATGAAATGAGATGACGTAACAGCCAGAGAGACTGAAACAAAGTTAAGAAAAGTCTCTAATTGGAAAACCCGAGGCGCAGATGCAGTACCTAACTTCAGGTTAGAAGTATTAACATCTTTGCATGAAGATTTAGCCAAGCGTAAGAACTATTTATATGCACACCCTGAACAGACACAAACCTGGCTAACAATAGGAAAAACAATGCTCCTACTTAAGAGTGAACCTGCAAGCTACCCTAAAAATTATAAACCAGTAACTTGCCTTCCAATGATGTATAAACTATACAGTGGAATTGATGCTGACAGAGTTTATAGTCATTCAGAAGAAAACTCAATTATGGCAATAGAACAAAAGGGCAATAAAAGGAATCCATATGGAGTAAAGGATCATGTGTTGTTAAAGTCATAGTGTACTGTAAAAAAGTGGAGGAATCTAAGTATGGCATGGACTGACTACAAAAATGCATTTTACAGTATCCCACATTCATGGATAAACGAGTGCTTAAAATGTATAAGATACACCCTACACTGATAAACTACATCACAGCGACCATGAAACAGTGGCAAACCACTTTGCAGTTAAGCCATGATAAAGTACAAATTATTATTCCAGGGATTAAGCCATGATAAAGTACAAATTATTATTCCAGGGATTAAGCCATGATAAAGTACAAATTATTATTCCAGGGATAAAAATCCAAAGGGGGATATTCCGAGGTGATTCTCTGTCACTGTTGCTCTTTTGCCTTGCCCTTAACCCATTAAACTTAACAGATTATATCATAGCTGTAATTTGGCTCCCAGAAAGCAACAAAGTGTAAAGACTTCTCATCTTCTCTTTGTTGATGATTTAAAACTATACAGCTCATCAGATGAAGAACTGAAAGCACAACTGCAGGTAGTCAAAACTTTTTCAGATGATATAAGAATGTCATTTAGTCTTGATAAATATGCAAAAGCAACCTTTAAAGCAGGAAAGCTGCAGCACCAAGAAAACATCAGTTTGCGACAAGAATGTGATATACAAGAACTTGAGCAAGAGGGAGTGCATAAATATTTGGGAACTGATGAAGGATTAACAATAAAGCATGAAGAAATGCGAATAAAACCTAATATTTTAGAAGACTTTAATTCTGAAAACAGTGTTGATATCTAGGAACAAAATTTAGGCTATAAACCAATTTGCTCTTCATGTCCTAACTAACAATTTTGGAGTGATTGACTGGCCCCAAAAGGTGTTGGCTAGATTAGACGGAAAAAGAAGTTGGATGCTTTTTACTTATCAAATGATTTATAAAAATCAGTGCATACCAAGATTATATATTCCCAGTTCCGAAGGAGGTATGGGCCTCCTTGAAACTGATTACGTGTAGATCTGCAATCATGGGACTCCATACATATCTGCTGACCTCACAAGACCCAAACACAGTGAAAATTTTGAAACCTGAGGAGAATAAATCTAAGATGACTTCCCTTCTTAGTCTAGCAAAAGCATATCGGCATCAAGCAGGGATGGAAATCAAACCAGAAGAAGATAAATATCAGGCAGCAACAGATCGTGCCAAAAAAACAAAAGAACGAATATAAGGTGAAGGATCAGATGAGAATGCAAGAAATGTGGAAAATGCATAAATATAGTTGCAAGTATAGAAAACTCCTGGAAGAACCTCTTGTTGATCAGAATCTAATGCAGAAGTGGTTAAGGAGAGGCAAATTCAAACCAAAAGATGAAAAGTTAATATTGGCGGCCCAAGATAGTGGGCTATGTACACATTGGTTTACAAAGTCCATTAAACATGTAGGTTTTGTAAAACAGAACTGGAAACAGTTGCACACCATGTAGCTGTTTGTGATATATTAATGGCAGAAGGGCTGTATTTTGAAAGGCATAATAATGTGGCAAGACTGTTGCACCAGGGACTGTGCAAACATTATAATACTGAAGTAGTTGAAAAACACTGGAAACATGAACTATAAAAAGCATAATAGAAAATGATGAGGTCTACATTACATGGGATCACCCATTACCAACAGTTCAAAAGATAGATGCGATATAGTGGTCCATGAAAAGAAGACAAAAGTAGCACTAATCACTGAAATTGCTACACCCAATGACTACAGTGTCTTGCATACAGACAGAGACAAAGTCATAAAATATCAGGATTTGCAGGCAGAAATGAGTGCAATATGGAAGAAAGATACCCAAGACAGTCCCAATAGTAGTAGGAGCAACAGGTCTTATAAAAAAGAATCTACAATTGTATTTAGATATGTTACCAATACATGTAACTCCATACGAATTGCAGGAGTCATTACTGGGTACATTGCAGGTGCTGTGAAGAGCATTTCTGGCTGACATCAAAGATTGAAACAAGACTAATTTCATGAACTTTAATCATACTTTTTAGTTAGGAATGGGGTCTATTCCCAACATGGTATTAGAAACCCAAAAATTTTGGAGAAATTAAAAATATTATATTCATAAAATAGAAACTATTCTAAGAACTAAACCAACATGGGAATGGAGAAAGGAGATTCTGCCGATAAGGATGACTGCAATTAGGGATAAAGACAGTAGGCAAAAAGGGGATAGAATTTATTGGAGAAAACTGGCAAAAGAACCAAGGTATTGGGAGCAAATAATTACAGAGGGAAAGGTAGTAGAATGGGAAGAGGCAAAGAATTTATTTGGACTGCAGGCTAGATATTGCCTTCCCTATCAAGGATTGATAGAGTATAGGCAAAGAGAAAGAAACAGGGGGATCCTAAGTTAAAGGCAAGCACTGGTAGAGTTTTTAGTTGACTCTAGCACAGAAGCTGCTGTTAAAAAAGGAATAATTAGTAGAGCTTATAAAATACTGCATAACTATAAGAATCAATCAGAGAAGGTTAGAAAGGATTGGGAAGAGAAGCTGAAAAAGCAATTCACAAAGAAACAATGGGGGATACATGTATGTCTCCCAAATATGCAATAAAGTCTGGAAGATTCAGGATCTTTGATTAGAAGTGTTTACATAGGTATTTTATACCCCAAGCAGACTCCAAAGAATTTTTCCTCAGGTGGACAGCAAATGCTGGAGGTATGATGTGGATGAAAGAGGTAACTGGGAACATATTTGCTGGGAGTGTAATGAGTTGGTAGACTAAAAATTCCCTGCAGACTGCTCTATCAGAAATACTGGATGACACAATTGGTATGACTAAGGAAATGATTTTTGAGCTTTGATACAGAATTGGAATTGCTTAGACATAGTAAGGCCTTGCTGAGTCCAATTATGGTGGCTGCCAAAAAAACAATGACTAGAAAATGGAAATCAAAGTCTAACTCAACTGTACTAGAAGCAGTGAATACAGTAACAGAGATAAAACAACTGGAAATGGGATCTTTAGAAAAGGGTAGGGGCAAATTACATAGGAAAAATGGAAATTGTGGGAACAATACATGCAGATGAGGTATGAGGAAGGCAGAATTTAAATGAGCTATATAATGTTTGACTGAAAGTGACTGGATAGATTACAAGTGATGTATAATGTTTGCAACTAAAATTGTGTGAATATGGTTTGTTTTCATTTATATAAATGTACGATTGCCTGTGTCATAAGTGATAATTTAATAAAGATGTTTCTTGTTTGATAAAAAGTGAAATAACAAGTGTGCATGCAGAAGGCGAATTCTGGCAAAGAATATTCACTTGCAGTGTTACTGCTTGAGTGAGGAACTTGGGTGAGGAACACTTAAAGGTGTTCCTGTGAGCATTATGCTTATGCAGCTTTCAAAAAAGTAAATGCTCTTACAGCAAGCATGGACTTTGAAGGCTTACTTGTAGGAAGTTAGAAACCATAATGCAGGCATTAGTCTGTCTTTCGGGAGAGTTCAACTCCATACCAATAGGCAGAAAGCACAGACAGAGTGGCTGAAAATAGGCTATGAAATAGCAGCTTGTGGAGACCAAGAGGCTTTAGTTGTCACACCAGTCCCAAAAGGCCTGTAGATGTCAGACTTGGTGTGGTTCCACTTTATGTGCCCAAAGGATATTCATTGTAGTGTTCACTGCAGCAATCCTCACTTTTGGGATCGCCTGCTTGTAGGTAGCTCAGTTGGCAAGCCCAACCTCCACAGCCTTACCTTTCCACAGTGTTTTAGGCAAGGCCTTCTCACCAGGGTGCAAGGTGTTGGTGGCATAAGAGGTGTGCTCACTGATGTTGTCTTCTGATATTTTTTGCCATGCAGTCATATAAAAAACAAATATGTAAACAAATGCCAATCAATAAATATATAATTCGAAAGAGCTGGTAGTCCATCAGTCAGCCTGTTTCCAGGAGCCAGATAAAGAGATTTCTCTTATTATATATACATTCTCCAGTTCTGGTTCAAGAGTTTTTGTAAAGGTTAATAAAGTACAGTCACGTAATTAAACTTACCAGTAGATGTTCAAATAATTGCAGCTTCAGTAGCCTTAGCTATACGGATTACATCAATTATATCATAATGCCACATATATAACAGCCACCAAGGATATAACAGCTGGCCAGTTTCCAAAGCAGCAGGGCACCTTCCACTCACCCAAAACCATCAGTCAGCTCAAGCTGAGCTGACTAGAAAGACAGGTTTGGGTACCAAGCCCCTCAGAGATTTCATGCCAATAGAGAGAGGAAAGCTGAACCCTGAAAAGACAACACTAGTAATAATAATAAATAAGTATTCAAACCATGACATAAAGACACCACACCAATGCATGGAGTAAGCAGCTACTGCAGCAGCAATAATTCAAACATTTACTGTTATGGTAAGTTTACTTACACAACTGTGCTACGTTCATCATACTGATCACTGCTGCAGTAGCCTTAGCTACATTTGGAAGGTGGAAGGGAAGAGTCCAGGAACCCCTGAAGAATGTCTTAGCAAAGCCTGATTTAGGCCTAGAGAAGGAATCATGCTTTTTATGCCTTGTAAATATATGTATAGAGGACCAAGTTACTGCTTCTAGAATCCAACCCTTTTCAAAAAGCCATAGATAAAGACAAGGTCCTGGTAGAGTGGGCCTTGACCCTGCCTGAAAAGTTTTGTTGGGTGAATATAACAAAAGGTAATAGCCCAAGACAACCATTTGGAAATAGTCTGTTTTGACACATGTTGTCCCTTATTTTTACCCTCACAAGAAATGAACTACTGATCTAAAGACTTGAAAGATTTAGTTCTGTCAAGATAGTACCTAGATTGTCTGAGGATCCTTTTAGGGTAATTTTTAGGTTCAGGAAAGAAAACAGGGAGATGGATGGCTTGACTTAAAGTAAACTCGGATACCACTTTGCACAAAAGGATTAGTTCTCAAGTTCTCAAAGAAATCCTGTTTCTTGACTCACCATAAGAGTTTGGAACCCAGATACTCTTCTTGCAGAGGTCAGAGCAATATGAATCTCAAGTCAGACAGATTAGCTGGTTCAAATGGAGCAATTGTTAGCTTCTCTGGCACAAAATTAACATTCCAAGGATGGTCCACCAGTTTTCTTGGAGACCACTTATGCAAAATCCATTTCAAAAATATTTTGACATGATAATGTATTGAAAGGGGAGGATCCATGGACAGACGTGTGAAATGGCTGATAAATGAACCTTGATGGAAGAGTAAGAAAGGCCATAGTATACACACTCGCACAAATATTGTAAAATCAGACAATAACTAGCACTGAATGGGTGTTGGTTATGTTGCTGGCACCAACTAGAAAACCTTTTTCATTTGCTAATTTATGATTTTCTAGTAGCAGAGTTGCTTCCATTAGTACCTTCTGCATGTCCTCAGTGAACAGTTGCCTAAAGGGTATTAAGACCTTATCATCCAGACAGTCATTTGAAGTTGATTGGGGTCAGAGTGTATCAAACACTCATGTTCTTGCGTGAGTAGATCAGTTTTGTGAGGAAGCTTGTGGTAATTGCCCCTGGCCACTTCCAACAGAAGGGATAACCACTGTTGCCTGTGCCAGAAGGAGGTAACCACAATGATCTTGGGAGATTCCTTCTAAATCTTTAAAAGTATCATGGATATCAGTGGATATTTTGGAAAACCATATAGGAACATTCCTGTCCAACGAAAGGAAAATGCATCTGTCTTCTAGGCCTTCTTCCATGGAGTCCTGGAGCAGAATCTTAACAGTTGATTGTTCAGAGAGGAGTCAAATAGGTGTAGTTGAGGAACTCCCCTCAGATAGATCAAATTTTAGAAGACCCCCTCAATCTAGTTTCCATTTGTGAGTATCTGCCTTTGTCCTGCTCAGCTTATCGACACACAATTTTGCTCTGACAGAATGTAGAATGTGCTGTGAAGCTATAACTCAAGCTGACATGGCTAGTCTGCAAACTGGGGCCCCCTTGTTTGTGGATGTACCATATGACTGTGGTATTATCTGTAACAACTTGAATAGGTCCTGGAGACCAAAGATGATTCAGAGAGTTGAGTGCTTTGATAAGGGCAAGCATCTCTTTCATATTTATGTGCTTGCATCTGTCCTTGGTGTCTCATACGCACTGCAGTTTTATTCCTCCTTAAACTGCTGCTCCCCAAGCCAAGTCTGAGGTGTCTGTGGTGACTGACTGCTCTGCAGCAGAGAGGGAGAAGGGGAAATCTAGATTTAGGGATATTCATTGTCTCCGCCAAGTGATTTCTCTTCTGACAAACACCAGCACTGGGATTTAAAATGACAAAGGGTGCTGATATTGGGGCCAAAGAGACTTCAGATACCATTTTATCTTTCTCATGTGGTGATTTGCCTGCTGGTATCATGAGAATCATGGATGCCATGAGACCCCAAATCCTGAGGAATAACAAGAGTGATGGAAGTCTGAATGGAAAACCTTGGAAATAGATCATAGGATGTTACTAGGCTAATGGCCCTACAGACTTTTTCAGCCTAGCCATTCATGCCCCAATTTTTAATGCTCATGGGCTAGAATGGCTTTAGTATATACTTATGACTTAGGGCATCTAGAGATCATATACATCTGTTTTTTCCCTGAGGAAGAAAAGCTGTTTGAGGTGAGGAGTCTAGTTGACACCCAGGAATACAATACTGTGTGAAGGAGTCAAAAAAGACTTTTGAATGTTCTCTTAGAATCCCAGCTTATGTTAAGAGATTTCTCACCCAAGTGAGAGATTCCTGACACAAAAGAATCTGCAAAGATATGCAAGTAATCTAAATATGCAAAAATATGGATACTCTGTAGCCTGTGATGATTTATAATTGGAGCTAGTCACCACCTTGGTGTATTGGAGTCCAAAGGGTAAGGACAGGAACTGCTAATGTAATCCAGACAAACAGAACCTTAAGAAACACCGGAACTTTGGATGAATAGGGATGTGATATAAACATTTTTTAAATCTAGTGTTACCAAGAAACTTAAATGAGGATGAAGAAGTAAAAGGTTGTGAAGTGAGAGTATTTTGGACAGAAGCACCATCATAAACAGGTTTAGGAAAAAATGATCCAGAACTGGTCTCTAAGCATCTTCTTTCTTTACACTAAAACCATCCTTGAATAAAAATCCTTACCCAACCTGAGGAGGAGGAACTGGTTCTGTCACTCCTTAGGACAGCATATATTAAAGGACAAGGGGAAATAAAGGAGTCTGGGCTGGTGGATGAGGAATTACCCACTGTAAAGGAAGGATTTCCTCCCACTGTCATCTGTAACCTAGATGAATAATCCACAGAAACCATTTGTCTGGGACTATCTGTTGCCAAAGTGAAAAGTCGAGATTCAGACTTTCTGGAAGGGAAAAGGGATTGCCATGGTGGGAAGGGGGTCCCTTAAAGAGTCATTCTGACTTGTTAGACTGCCCTTCATTTGGTGGGACTCCTGAATTCTTTTTGGAACCCTGCAATTTCTTCTTAAATGTCTGTTTACCAGCATTTTGTTGAGACTGTCTATTTTTTGCCAAAACTGGATGAGGGGTTAAAGAATGCCTTAGACAATTTGCAAAAGGAGAGCTAAAAAAATCTTACATATTCCCTGTATCCACTTACCTCTTTCATCACATTTTTTTTCTGCAACAAAGGAACCAAAAGCTAAATCTCTATCCAAAGAAAATTTAAAAATAGAATTTTTTCACAACATCAGGGAGGCTCTGAGAACACATCCAAGTAAACCTCCTCAAAACAGTATTAGTGGCCATAGCCCTGGAAGAAGCATCAACTGAGTCATATGCACATACTATAATAATGAGGTATGAATTGTACAATGGAATACACTAAGTTATTGAAAGCAGATATTTCATCATAATAAGAAACTGCAGACAAAACATTCCTCATACTTTCATGATTAGTCAGAATAAACGTTAAAGGAAAACAACGGGATATCAAATCCAATAGCTCTATCTGCTGTTTCCTTAAGTCCCCCTTATGTGCTACAGGCAAAAAAAAAAAAACTGCAGCTTTAAAATAAAGTGATCTAAACTGTT
The DNA here is from genome assembly GCF_019279795.1 of Protopterus annectens. Taxonomy (NCBI): domain Eukaryota; kingdom Metazoa; phylum Chordata; order Ceratodontiformes; family Protopteridae; genus Protopterus; species Protopterus annectens. Next base: position 785,062,432 of record NC_056729.1, read on the forward strand.
TTACAGCTGAGCTTCCTAACTCTCCATACTATTTTAGTTTCCATTTTCAAACCAAAATTAAAAATGTCTACTCGGCTCTTAAATAATGATGTCACATCTGCCATAGCTCCTCGAGTAGATCCCGGGAGGTGTCCTCCCCCAAAGTGACGTAAACTCTGCCTTATTTGCATGCTGCATAGAAGCCCCTGTGATCCTCCCACATTGTGATGTCATCGCTGACTTGGCCAGCCCATTATTACCCTAATAAAACGGATTAGCTGCTGTGTGGAACTTCTTTTCTATCGAAGTGAATCCTATCGGCTCCATTTCGTGTGAAGGACTTGCTAGAAGTTTGGATTGTCTGCCTTTTCTCGAATGTTGGAAGAATTCATATTTAAGGTAAGTCTTCTTCGTGTATATAAGTGTAATTTTAGTGTCCGTGTGTTCCTAGCCATGATATTTTGTCCTTTTTTAAGTGCACATTAGTAGACTTAATGCTTATAAGTGTGGCACGCTGTTTTTAATTTGTAGTATTGCTGCTGAGTTTTTAGTTTATTATTTATGTAGTTTTGCTGGTTATTTACATTTGTGTTCTCTGTTCGGTTTTATTTGTGCAATCGGTGTCTGTATTCTCGAGTCGGAAGCTAGGGGCATGGTAAAATGTTAAGTATATGTTTTATTTGTTATTGGTAAGTTTTTGTAATACTTGTACGCTGAAACCACGTTGTCCTCAATTGCGCGTGAATGGGACAGTAGTTGTATGTCGCTTTTTCCGATCAGCGCGTGTTTTACTAATTTACCTTGAAGGGCTGTCTGTGTAGGATATTGTTCTCTAGTGAAGAAGTTTGTTTGTGTTTTTCGGTTTATCCAGGTTAATGGTCGCCACAGCGGAACTCCGGTCCGCTAATGATTTTTAGTCGATTTTTACATGCCGTTTACCAGCCTCTTGTGTTTTTTTTTTTTTTTTTTTGGTTAGTCTTGTGTTTTGTTTTTTTAGGTTCACTCTTGTGTTTGCTTTTTGGCTTAACTCTTGTGGTTGTTTTTTGGCTTACCAGCCTGCCGCACAAGCTTCAACAAAGGCACACCTCATTCACCTATGTACTTGAACCTGAAAACATGTGCAGCCAATGTGAGCATGCATGTAATCCAGAAAGCATGTGGAGGCACACAATCTGAAACCAGCTGCAGAGAGTGTAGAGCTGCTGTGAGGAGAGATGCTTCTAGATTCAGGGTCCCTACCACCCAACTTTCACCACAAGGGGAACATATGAGCTACTTAGGCAGCTGGGGTAGGAGTAAATGGGCCATAGGTCACTCAACTATCCTTAGGATGCCTGTCGTTCATCATGGGACAATAAGTTAAAAGTAATGGCGTCATCAGGCAAGTACGGCAGGGGAGAGAAAAAATATACATTTTTTTTTTCGTTTGAAAAGTACTGGACTTTTGCCATCCTAACAAATACTGATTCAAGCCCAGTTAGGCTATACTTCTGAAATACTTGAAGAAACTATATAGATTCTACCATTTCTAGCCATGTTTGTTGGTGATGGGTATCATAGCAAATGCTAGAGAAAAATGCATGTTTTTTTTTCTTTTTCTTACAAAGCAAAAATAGAAGCTGGGAAGAAATGTATTGTATTTCATCTTCATTTATCATTTTTTTCTGTCGGTGAACTAGTTATCACAAAAAAAAAAATGTTAGTGTTTTTTTTATGTTTGGTTAACCCCCCTTCCAATACCAGAACTAGATTTAATGGTGTTTGGCAAGGTATCAAATGAAGGTGGCAGTCCTTAAACTTGGCTACAAATAATCTCTGATCCTTAGTGAAGAGGTTGTACATGAACCATAACTATGATGTCTAACAGCCTCAAGAAAAAAAAAAACATAACTCCACAACTTCTGCTCTTTAAAAAATAACAGTACTTTTCAACAGAATTGGCCTCAGTACCATATCTCTCTGCCTAAAAGTTAAGGTTTTTGTTTCTAACTAGAATTAGCAACAGACTTTTCAACTAGTTGCAGTTATTTGTTAGCACATAGATATTTTGTCTTGTTTCTGTGATTGGATCCATCACTATTCCCTCCCATAATGGCTATCCTAAGACAAGCTGTGTCACAGGGTTCTGATGAACAATGAGGCAAAAAGATTGCTTGCTCAGTTTAAAATTAAGCAGGTGTGCTTACCTTGGTTCAAAGGGGTTTTGATTTCTAAGTATCTGAATCTGAGCAGCAAACGGGTTTGAGGTAGGTAAAAGAAACTGGTCAAGGGGGCAGCACATTTTAAGGAAAATCAGTCTGGCAGCAAAAGGCATGGTTGCAGTTTGGTAGTTGCTGAGTGGTTTGCAGCTCTGGTTCTAATTTTCTAGATCCTTCACAATTTGGGGCAAGGCAACTGTATAAATATTTTACAATAATCTCTTGAAGTCACTTTGCAATTTAAGGCATAATACATGACAACAATAGACTGAAAAAATCTAAGATGAGGGATTAACCCTGTGTTTAAGTAGAACAGAAGAGATTCAAAGGAGTAGTTTGTTAGTCCCTTATTCTTCACCACAATATTCGTATAACTAGGCAGCCCTGTACTTGTACTTCAACAGGATTTCCCTCTTAGTATTTGTTGTTATTTATAATGTCTACATTTCAGTGTGAGTAGTGAGTAGGCAGATCTCAAACACAGTGAACATAACAGACTGCTACGGATAAAAGGCAATCAGCTGACAATATCCCACCACTAACACTTTATCTGCTGAAAGATGCTGAAACCAAGAAGTTTCATAGTTTCATAGTATAGTACTAGGCTATCTGCCCTGGGGCATTTGTAAGCCTAGCCATAGTGATGTGGCTTTTGCCACCCCATGAAATGGTACAAAAATGTACAGAATAAATTTAGAATACTGTGCCTCTGTCTAGTAGTGACACAATGAAGGTCCCCTTATATAATAGAATTAGTTTACTGTGCCCCTGTCTAGCAGTGACACAGATGTGACCCCTGGGGTAAACTTACGATCTCCCATCCACTCATCAAGATTTCTCTTGAAGAGAGTCAGTGAGGGGCTCTGCCTAATACGAACTGGGATCTTGTTCCAAAGCATGGGAAGCCTCTGGGTTATGAATCTATCCCTCCAGCATATCCTATTCATACTTGTGCCGAGGTTTAAGTCTTTAGCTCTCGTGGTCCTGATGGATTTGAATTTTTTGAGGTGGAGCATGCCCATCAGATCCTGATTGGACATGGCCTTGTACATCAGGCAGAGATCACCTCTGAGCAGGCGGTATGCTACTGAATAGAGCTGAAGTTTCTTTAGTCTGGCAGAATAAGACATATGTTGTAGACCCTTGATCCTCTTGGTGAGGTACTTTTGTGGTCTCTCCTGCTGTTGCAAATGCCGGGTGAGGTACATACCAAATGGGGCATTGTACTCAATCATGGGTCTGATGAGGGAGGAGTATAGGGGTACAATGACATCCTTGGATCTGGATGTGAATCCGTTCATGAAAAGGTGTGCAAGGTAGAATGTTTTTCTAACCACTTTGGCAACGTGGGTGTCAAATGAGAGGTCGCTGTCGACTTGGGTCCCTAGGTCTCTGATTACTTTTTCCATACTCAGTGGGTTGCTGTCTATGTGATAATTTGTGGGTACTTTGTTTTTCCCAAAGGGGATGACTATACATTTTTTGGCATTTAGTTTAAGGCCGTGACTCCGGCACCAGTTGTCCGTTTCTGTGAGGCCTTTTTGTAGGATGTATGTGTCCGCTGGTGTATCGACTATGGCGCCTAGTTTGCAGTCATCTGCGAACTTTGTCAGCCACAGCCCTCCCATGTTTGCTTTAACATCTGAGAAATAAATGCCGAACAAGTGGGGTCCCAGGACAGATCCCTGTGGGACACCACTTGTGACTGGCTTTGAGTCTGACATTGCTCCAGTGATTTTAACTTTATGGGTCCTGTCCTTTAGCCAGTTTGCAACCCATCTAGTGACATAAGGGTTTACGTTTAAGCTGTTGAGCTTATCTATGATGCCTGAGTGGGGTATTGTGTCGAAGGCCTTAGCCAAGTCCAGGTAGGCTGTATGGACTGCTTTGCCCTCATCAATGGCTCTAGTGACTGTTTCGAAAAAGTCAACCAGGTTCAAAAGGCAGGATATGCCCTTTACAAAGCCGAACTGGGTGGGGTCAAGTGTCTGTAGGTCCCCTATGTCTCTGTTTATGAGTTCCATAATGATTCTTTCCATAGCTTTGCAGACCAGGCTGGTTAAGCTTATGGGGCGGTAGTTTCCAGGGTCTGTAGAGGCACCCCCTTTGTGGAGTGGGACCACTGTTGCTGTACGCCAGTGTTCAGGTACATATCCCGAAGTAAGGCTAAGGTTAAATAGCATTTTTATGTGTGGGTTTAGCTCTTCTTGGAGTTCACGTAACACACAACCCGGGATACCATCAGGTCCCATTGATGCTGTGTTTTTAGCTTTGTTTAGGGTGGTTCTCACTTGGACATCTGAGATGACAGGGAGATTACATTCAGCTGGGATAAGTATTTCTTCTTTGGGGGGTGAGGGAGGGGAGAAATTTGCACTGAACCTGTCAGCCAGAATGTTGGCAATATCTGTGGGTTCAGTGTATTTTTTGTTGTTGTGAACTAACTCTGAGCATATCGGAGGGTTTCTGCCCAGGTTTCTAACATAGCTGAAGAAGGCTTTGTGGTTATCTTTAGTGTCCTTAGCAATTTTTCTCTCAAAGTTGGCCTTGGATGTTTTTATGAAAGAACGTAGTTTTCTGCTAATGTTGATCAGAGATGTCTTCCCTTCATGGGATTTTGCTCTGATGTGCAGTAGCTTCCTTCTTTTGTTATACAATTTGTTAATGGCTGAGGTCCACCAGACAGGACGCTTGCCTTTGGTGGAGAGGGACTTGGATTTATTTGAGATTGCATGATCCATGCATTCTTGGAGATGTCCCTAGAAAGCATTTGTGAAGGATTCGGCATTGTGGGATGTGGTATACACTGGCACAGTGGGCTTAAAGGATACCATCTCAGTCTTAAGAAGAGTGAAGTCTGCTTTTGAGAAGTTTTTCACTGTGGTCTTTTGTGCTGGGGGTGGAGGTGGGATATGTATATCCAGGGTGATTAGTTTGTGGTCAGATCTCACTAGTGAGGGGTATACTTCCGGTGTGGAGCATTTTCTCCCCATGTTTGTGATGATCAGGTCTAGTATATTATCTCCTCTAGTGGGAGAGGTGACTAGTTGTTCCAGTGCATTTGAATTTATGAATTCCATGAACCTTTGGGCTAGGGTATTAGGGCTAGAATAATGTACCCAATCTATGTTTGGGTAGTTGAAGTCTCCCAATATGATGGTATTTTGTGATACATTCATATCCTCCAATGTCTTCAGGAAGGCTGAGTGGGGTTCTTGAGATTGGGAGGGTGGTCTGTAATATGCTACCAGTTGTATAGCAGTTTTGCCTATGGTTAGTTGCACCTGTATGGTCTCTGATGCTTCATGTGTTGCTACTAACCTGGAGCTGTGGGTGTCCTTGATGAATATGGACACTCCCCCTCCCTTTGTGGTTTGGCCTGGGTTTTGGGGCCGAAAAGCATGATACGAGGTATAGCCTGGTAGTGCTGGGGTGCTCTCAGGAGCCTTGAACCAGATTTCAATTACTGCACAGACGTCAATGTTCTCCATGCTGAGGAGTGCATCAAGTGCCTGCATCTTGAGATTTAGACTTCTGGCGTTGAGCAGCATTACCCTTAGTTTTTTTCCATTTTTGTTTTCTATGGAAGTGGGTTTGTCTTTTGAGCCTTGCCTAAAAAAGGCACTCTGGGGGTGGCAAGAGCCTTAGCCAATATCCGGAAGCCCAGTGGTGACAGGTGTAAGCCATCCCTTGCGAAGCAGCGTGGCTTGTCCAACATGTCATCCCAGGCAGACAGACATTGGATCCCCTTAGAATGACACCAGTACTTGAGCCAATTATTAAAGCTGATCATATTGTCTTTGTATTGTGGTATCATTCTTGGTGAGGGCAAGATGCTGCTCAGGGTCAGGGTCATACCAGCCTGGGCTACATAATCGGAGAGCTCCTCTATGTCTCTTTTCATGTAGTCCAGGGAGATACGTCTCAGGTCATTCACACTAGCATGGACAATGACGGAGTCATATTTGTACTTGCTTTGGAATGACTTGAGTGCGTGTGTTATGTGGTGGATCCTAGCTCCCGATAGCTCACAGTTACCCTCTCCTTGTTCAGCCTGGTCAGCGGGACATCAGTGTGTCTGACTATAGAGTCACCTATTACTAGCGTATCAGGCATGGTGTTTGGCCTTAAGGGCTGTGATTGGTTGACACACTGATTTATTGAAGAATGTGTTGCATGTGTTTTGTTTTGAGGTGGTGGATTTTTGGATGTCTGCTTTGGGAGCCTCTGTTGTTTTGGTAAGTTTTTTATTAGAGCCTCCGAGTATGTCTTTGTGTTTTTATGTGTTTGGTTTGCAGTTGTGGTAGGTCTATGTGGGTCTGGGATTGTTGTGTGTGTGGTTACCATCTCCTCCTGTCTGGTCATGCCAGCCCTGAGTTGAGAGAGTTCAGCCTCCAGTTTGGCTATATAGTTGCATCTCTCACATGTATTTGTGTTTGTTGGGAGGAGGAGAGGGTTGTCTGTGTAAGAGACAATTGTAGCATTGTCTCAAGATACCCAGATTGACCAGCTAAACTGGAGAGGGCGTCAGTAATCTACCACTCAACATGCTAGAACAGTATAAGGGAGTGCTGTACCTTTAAGGGAAGTGGATATTCACAGGGGTGGTAAGTAGATGTAGTGCTTTACTTAGTACGAGAGTGCTTATTTAGTAGAGAAGTAGTGAGAACAAGTGCTAGGCTTATAATATAGTGAGTATTCTGATTATACTAAGAGTAGAGCTTCCTTAAGGGAAAATTTGAAGAGCAGACCTGGCGGAGCCAGAAGAAGTTTAACGACGCTATCGCACAACCAAAAGCCGTGCAAGCATGATTTTAAACAGTGAACTACAAAAGAGCTACAAATGGTCCAAAACAACCAATTACTACAGCTTCTTGTGCTGAGGTCACTTCCTACAGGGACAGGTAGGCTGCTCAAGGCTCCCCACTCCCACTGGTGAGCAAAGAAACTTCCTTCTATCCAGGTAAGGTAATGGACAACACAGGAACTACACCACAGCCCAGAATACAGCAATGCCTGTAAACTGGTCTAAACTAGTCGAGGAGAGGCGGGAAAACAAGGATTATTTTTTTGTTTTGATAGAAACACACAGAAAATGCAGAAACAGTGATAAATCAGTTACACAGGCTAGCACACTTTAGTGGGCAGCCTCAACAGTTAAATTAAACAAACAAACAAACTTTAGATCAAATTCGACTAAAATGTAACTTTAAGTGCAGATTTTAAAATAATGCAGCAAACAGTTAAAAAAACAGTTCAAGCTAGTTCAGGGTAAGCTACAGAAGCTATTCCAAGTGAAAAAAGCAAAGATACTTAAATCCAGAAAGTAGTCACTTTTCTGAGTTCCCTGTAGCTAGGACCAGTCTGCAGGACCACGAGGAGCTTGTCTGAGCAGTATAGCCAGAAAAAAATGCCCAGAGGCAGATTTTAAACAGTGAACTACAAAAGAGCTAGAAATGGTCCAAAACAACCAATTACTACAGCTTCTTGTGCTGAGGTCACTTCCTACAGGGACAGGTAGGATGCTCAAGGCACCCCACTCCCACTGGTGAGCAAAGAAACTTCCTTCTATCCAAGTAAGGTAATGGATAACACAGGAACTACACCACAGCCCAGAATACAGCAATGCCTGTAAACTGGTCTAAACTGGTCGAGGAGAGGCGGGAAAACAAGAATTATTTTTTTGTTTTTTGTTTTTTTTTATAGAAACACACAGAAAATGCAGAAACAGTGATAAATCAGTTACACAGGCTAGCACACTTTAGTGGGCAGCCTCAACAGTTAAATTAAACAAACAAACTTTCGATCAAATTCGACTAAAATGTAACTTTAAGTGCAGATTTTAAAATAATGCAGCAAACAGTTAAAAAACAGTTCAAGCTAGTTCAGGGTAAGCTACAGGAGCTATTCCAAGTGAAAAAAAAAGCAAAAATACTTAAATCCAGAAAGTAGTTGCTTTTCTGAGTTCCCTGTAGTTAGGACCACTCTGCAGGACCACGAGGAGCTTGTCTGAGCAGTATAGCCAGAAAAAAACACCCAGAGGCGGATTTTAAACAGTGAACTACAAAAGAGCTAGAAATGGTCCAAAACAGCCAATTACTACAGCTTCTTGTGCTGAGGTCACTTCCTACAGGGACAGGTAGGCTGCTCAAGGCTCCCCACTCCCACTGGTGAGCAAAGAAACTTCCTTCTATCCAAGTAAGATAATGGACAACACAGGAACTACACCACAGCCCAGAATACAGCAATGCCTGTAAACTGGTCTAAACTAGTCGAGGAGAGGTGGGAAAACAAGGATTATTTTGTTGTTTTTTTGATAGAAACACACAGAAAATGCAGAAACAGTGATAAATCAGTTACACAGGCTAGCACACTTTAGTGGGCAGCCTCAACAGTTAAATTAAACAAACAGACAAACTTTCGATCAAATTCGACTAAAATGTAACTTTAAGTGCATATTTTAAAATAATGCAGCAAACAGTTAAAAAACAGCTCAAGCTAGTTCAGGGTAAGCTACAGAAGCTATTCCAAGTGAAAAAAAAGCAAAGATACTTAAATCCAGAAAGTAGTCGCTTTTCTGAGTTCCCTGTAGCTAGGACCACGAGGAGCTTGTCTGAGCAGTATAGCCAGAAAAAAACGCCCAGAGGCAGATTTTAAACAGTGAACTACAAAAGAGCTAGAAATGGTCCAAAACAACCAATTACTACAGCTTCTTGTGCTGAGGTCACTTCCTAAAAGGACAGGAAGGCTGCTCAAGGCTCCCCACTCCCACTGGTGAGCAAAGAAACTTCCTTCTATCCAAGTAAGATAATGGACAACACAGGAACTACACCACAGCCCAGAATACAGCAATGCCTGTAAACTGGTCTAAACTAGTCGAGGAGAGGCGGGAAAACAAGGATTTTTTTTTGTTTTTTTGTTTTTTTGATAGAAACACACAGAAAATGCAGAAACAGTGATAAATCAGTTACACAGGCTAGCACTCTTTAGTGGGCAGCCTCAACAGTTAAATTAAAGGCTACAAGCAGCTAAAAGAGCTAGAAATGGTCCAAAACAACCAATTACTACAGCTTGTTGTGCTGAGGTCACTTCCTAAAAGGACAGGAAGGCTGCTCAAGGCTGCTCAAGGCTCCCCACTCCCACTGGTACTCTTTGTACCAAAGGCAAGCGTCCAGTCTGGTGGACCCCAGCCATAAACAAACTCTACAACAAAAGGAGAAAGCTACTACAAGATAGAGCAAAATCCTTAAAAGGTAAGACACCGCTGATCACTATAAGTAAAAAGCTAAGAGCTCTCATAAAATCATCCAAAGCTAATTTTGAGAAAAAAATAGCTAAGGACTCTAAAGACAACCATAAGGCATTCTTTAGCTATGTCAGAAACCTAGGGGGAAACTCCCAGATATGCTCAGAATTAGTTCAAAATGATGTGAAGATTACTGATCCTACAGACATTGCCAACATACTGGCTGAAAGGTTCAGTGCAAACTTCTTGCCCCCCCTAAAGGAGAGATATCTATACCAAATGATTGTAGCCCCCAAACATCTCTAACACCCAGGTGAGAATTGCTCTCTCAAGGCAAAGAACACAGCATCCATGGGACCTGATGGTGTCCCCGGCTGTGTGCTCCATGAACTCAACGAGGAATTAAACCCGCAGTTAGGACAGCTGTTTAATCTTAGTCTCACCTCCGGATACACCCAGGAGTGGCACAGCGACTGTGGTCCCACTCCACAAAGGCGGTGCCTCCACCGACCCTGGAAATTACCGTCCCATTAGCTTGACAAGCCTTATCTGCAAAGCCATGGAGAGGATCATAATGGATCTCATAAATAAAGACATAGGGAACTTGCAGACTTTGGATCCAACCCAGTTTGGCTTTGTCAAAGGCAGATCATGCCTTCTAAACTTGGTTGACTTTTGAAACAGTCACCAAGGCTATTGACGAGGAAAGGCAGTCCATACAGCCTACCTAGACCTGGCGAAGGCTTTTGATACAATACCTCACTCGGGTATCATTGAAAAACTCATCAACTTAAATGTAAACCCATACATTACAAGGTGGGTTGCAAACTGGCTGAGTGACAGAACCCACAGGGTCAGAGTTGCTGGCGCCATGTCAGACTCAAAGCCTGTCACAAGTGGTGTCCCACAGGGCTCAGTCCTGGGCCCACTCTTGTTTGGCATCTACTTTTCTGAAGTACAAGCAAACACAGGAGGGTTATGGCTGACAAAGTTTGCAGATGACTGCAAACTAGGCGCCGTAGTTGAAAACACATCCAACACAGATGTCCTTCAGAAGGGTCTCACAGAAACGGATAACTGGTGCCAGAGCCATGGCCTAAAGTTAAATGCCAAGAAATGCATAGTCATACCCTTGGAAAAATAAGGTTACCCCTAGCTACCATATAGGTGGCAATCCCTGAACACAGAAGAAGTTATTAGGGACCTGGGAACCCAGGTTGACAGTAGCCTTTCATTCGACACTCATATTGCTAAAGTAGTTAGGAAGACCTTCTACATTGCCCACCTTATCATGAAGGGATTCACATCTAGATCAAGGAAGTCATAGTCTCCCTATACTCATCACTCATCAGACCAATGATCGAGTACAATGCCCCATTCGAATGTATCTGACCCGACACTTGCAGCAGCTGGAGAGGCCACAAAGTTCCTCACCAAAAGGATAAAGGGTCTCAAAAATCTGTCTTATGCTGCCCGACTGAAAGAACTCCAGTTATATTCAGTTGCTTACCACTTGCTCAGAGGTGACCTATGCCTGACATACAAGGCCATGTCAAACCCAGATTTGATGAACATGCTTCATCTCAAAAATCTAGATCCCTCAGAGCCACAAGGCGGAGACTTAAACCTCGACACGGTTATTAATAGGACGTGCTGGAGGGATAGATTCATCACCCAAAGACTCCCTATGCTGTGGAACAAAATCCCGGTTTATGTGAGGCAGAGCACCTCGCTGGCCTTGTTCAAGAGGAATCTTGACCAATGGATGGGAGATCGCAGATACACCCCAGGGGTTACCTCAGTGTCACTGCTCAACAGAGGCACAGCAAAATAATGGGCATAGTTTCTCCAAACTAAAGGGGTGGCGTAAGCCACAAAACTATGGGCTAGGCTTATAAATGCCCTCGGGCAGATAGCCTAGTATGAACCTATGAACCTATGAACCTAAAACAAGGATTTGTTTTTTTGATAGAAACACACAGAAAATACAGAAACAGTGATAAATCAGTTACACAGGCTAGCACACTTTAGTGGGCAGCCTCAACAGTTAAATTAAACAAACAAACAAACAAACTTTCAATCAAATTCAACTAAAATGTAACTTTAAGTGCAGATTTTAAAATAATGCAGCAAACAGTTAAAAAACAGTTCAAGCTAGTTCAGGGTAAGCTACAGAAGCTATTCCAAGTGAAAAAAAAGCAAAGATACTTAAATCCAGAAAGTAGTCGCTTTTCTGAGTTCCCTGTAGCTAGGACCACTCTGCAGGACCGTGAGGAGCTTGTCTGAGCAGTATAGCTCCTTAAGAAATCTACACTTAAGGAGAAGTGCAAGGGGGCAAGTGTGTGCGTGTGTGTGTGTGTGTGTGTGTGACTGCAAGCAAGGGGGCGTGTGTGTGCGTGTGTGTGTGTGTGTGTGTGTGTGTGTGTGTGTGTGTGTGTGTGTGTGTGTGACTGCAAGCAAGGGTGTGTGTGTGTGTGTGTGTGTGTGTGTGTGTGTGTGTGTGACTGCAAGCAAGGGGGCAAGTGTGTGTGTGTGTGTGTGTGTGTGTGTGTGTGTGTGTGTGTGACTGCAAGCAAGGGGGCAAGTGTGTGTGTGTGACAAGCAAGGGGGCGTGTGTGTGTGTGTGTGTGTGTGTGTGTGTGTGTGACTGCAAGCAAGGGTGTGTGTGTGTGTGTGTGACTGCAAGCAAGGGTGTGTGTGTGTGTGTGTGGGAGGCTGCGAGCAAGGGGGAAAAGTGTGTGTGTGTGACTGCAAGCAAGTGGGCAAGTGTGTGTGTGACTGCAAGCAAGTGTGACTGCAAGCAAGTGGGCAAGTGTGTGACTGCAAGCAAGGGGGCAAGTGTGTGTGTGTGACTGCAAGCCAGTGGGCAAGTGTGACTGCAAGCAAGTGGGCAAGTGTGTGACTGCAAGCAAGGGGGCATGTGTGTGTGTGTGTGTGTGTGTGGGAGACTGCGACCAAGGGGGCAAGTGTGTGTGTGTGTGACTGCAAGCAAGTGGGCAAGTGTGTGTGTGACTGCAAGCAAGTGGGCAAGTGTGACTGCAAGCAAGTGGGCAAGTGTGTGACTGCAAGCAAGGGGGCAAGTGTGTGTGTGTGCGACTGCAAGCAAGGGGGCAAGTGTGTGTGTGTGTGTGTGTGTGTGTGTGTGTGTGTGTGTGTGTGTGTGTGTGGGAGACTGCAAGCAAGGGGGCAAGTGTGTGTGTGTGTGTGTGTGTGTGTGTGTGTGTGTGTGTGTGTGTGACTGCAACCAAGGGACAGCCTCAACAGTTAAATTAAACAAACAAACAAACAAACTTTCGATCAAATTTGACTAAAATGTAACTTTAAGTGCAGATTTTAAAATAATGCAGCAAACAGTTAAAAAACAGTTCAAGCTAGTTCAGGGTAAGCTACAGAAGCTATTCCAAGTGAAAAAAAAGCAAAGATACTTAAATCCAGAAAGTAGTCGCTTTTCTGAGTTCCCTGTAGCTAGGACCACTCTGCAGGACCGCGAGGAGCTTGTCTGAGCAGTATAGCTCCTTAAGAAATCTACACTTAAGGAGAAGTGCAAGGGGGCAAGTGTGTGTGTGTGTGTGTGTGTGTGTGTGTGACTGCAAGCAAGGGGGCGTGTGTGTGTGTGTGTGTGTGTGTGTGTGTGACTGCAAGCAAAGGGGGCAAGTGTGTGTGTGTGTGTGTGTGTGTGTGTGTGTGTGTGTGTGTGTGTGTGTGTGTGTGTGTGTGTGTGTGTGTGTGTGTGTGTGTGTGTGTGTGTGTGTGTGACTGCAAGCAAGGGGGCAAGTGTGTGTGTGTGTGACAAGCAAGGGTGTGTGTGTGTGTGTGTGTGTGACTGCAAGCAAGGGTGTGTGTGTGTGTGTGTGTGTGTGTGTGTGTAAAAACAAGGTGTGTGTGTGTGTGTGTGTGTGTGTGTGACTACAAGCAAGGGTGTGTGTGTGTGTGTGTGTGTGTGTGGGAGACTGCAAGCAAGGGGGCAAGTGTGTGTGTGTGTGAGACTGCGAGCAAGGGGGCAAATGTGTGTGTGTGTGTGTGTGTATGTGGGAGACTGCAAGCAAGGGGCAAAGTGTGTGTGTGTGTGACTGCAAGCAAGTGGGCAAGTGTGTGTGTGACTGCAAGCAAGTGGGCAAGTCTGACTGCAAGCAAGTGTGTGAGTGTGTGACTGCAAAAAGGGGAACAAGTGTGTGTGTGACTGCAAGCAAGTGGGAAAGTGTGACTGCAAGCAAGTGGGCAAGTGTGTGACTGCAAGCAAGGGGGCAAGTGTGTGTGTGTGGGAGACTGCGAGCAAGGGGGCAAATGTGTGTGTGTGTGTGTGTGTGTGAGACTGCGAGCAAGGGGGCAAGTGTGTGTGTGTGTGACTGCAAGCAAGTGGGCAAGTGTGACTGCAAGCAAGTGGGCAAGTGTGTGACTGCAAGCAAGGGGGCAAGTGTGTGTGTGTGTGTGTGTGTGTGTGTGTGTGTGTGTGTGTGTGTGTGTGTGGCTGCAAGCGAGGGGCAAGTGTGTGTGTGTGTGTGTGTGGCTGCAAGCAAGGGGCAAGTGTGTGTGTGTGTGTGTGTGTGTGTGTGTGTGTGTGTGTGTGTGTGTGTGTGTGTGTGTGGGAGACTGCAAGCAAGGGGGCAAGTGTGTGTGGGAGACTGCAAGCAAGGGGGCAAGTGTGTGTGTGGGAGACTGTAAGCAAGGGGGCAAGTGTGTGTGTGTGTGTGTGTGTGTGTGTGTGTGTGTGTGTGTGTGTGTGTGTGTGTAGGAGACTGCAAGCAAGGGGCAAGTGTGTGTGTGCGTGTGTGTGACTGCAAGCAATGAGGCGTGTGTGTGTGTGACTGCAAACAATGAGGCGTGTGTGTGTGTGTGTGTGTGTGTGTGTGTGTGTGTGTGTGTGTGTGTGTGTGTGTGTGTGTGTGTGAGACTGCAAGCAAGGGGGCAAGTGTGTGTGTGTGACTGCAAACAAGGGGGCAAGTGTGTGTGTGTGTGTGTGTGTGTGTGTGTGTGTGTGTGTGTGTGTGTGTGTGACTGCAAGCAAGGGGGCAAGTGTGTGTGTGTGTGTGTGTGTGTGACTGCAAGCTATGGTGTGTGTGTGTGTGTGTGCGTGACTGCAAGCTATGGTGTGTGTGTGTGTGTGTGTGTGTGTGTGTGTGTGTGACAGCAAGCAAGGGTGTGTGTGTGTGTGTGTGTGACTGCAAGCAAGAGGGCACGTGTGTGTGTGTGTGTTACTGCAAGCAAGGGGGCAAGTGTGTGACTGCAAGCAAGGAGGCAAGTGTGTGTGTGTGTGTGTGTGTGTGTGTGTGTGTGTGTGTGTGTGTGTGTGTGTGTGACTGCAAGCAAGGGGGCAAATGTGTGTGTGTGTGTGTGTGTGACTGCAAGCAAGGGGGCAAGTGTGTGTCTGTGTGTGACTGCAGTCTTCTAATGAGTATAATGCCTAAATTTCAGATATTCTTGCTTGGGTATCTATATTGTAGCACAGTTGTAACACTAAAGTATCTTCATTTCTTCCACCTAGTCTTGATAGAATGTTCTTAGTAGTCTATAACAAACGGTTTTAACTGTTTCCCAGATTTTATAAAAATGTAACATACCTGAGTACAGGTAGATGCATGTTCATATTTTCACACTATAGTATATTTGGACTGAAATATCACCAAATAATACCTAACATTTTGTAAAACTGTACTTTGCTGGTAACTGCTCCCCTCATTCACAGTCTGGAAGTAAGTAAATCAAGCTGTGATGGTGTTTATCCACTGACAGCTTTTCTCAGCAATTTCTTTGGGATAGCAATGCCCTCTTCCTGCAGGCTACACTTAATATTGGTGGAAGCTTGCCTGTAAAGGGGTTTTGATTTATTTCACCATCAAACGTATGTTTGTTTACTGGACTTTGATCTCTGTAATCCAGCTTCTAGTGTTTGCTTTCCTCCTGTGATTCCATTCAAATGACTCTACACCAGACTGTTTGTGACCTGCTGTGTGCTTTAAAGAGATCTTGTAGAAGTGCTGTGCTGCAGTTTGCTTATGTACCTTTCGTCTTGCATAGTATTATCTGTATTAAGTAGGTGGCAGGTTATATTACAGTGTTGTGTTGTCCCTTTTATGTATGTGGGGTTGGCATCAGGTGCCCTTTATGTTGTGCTGCTGCCATGGTTTGCTAAACTCCTGTCCAAGTTATACTATTATGGCAAGTTTTAATACAACGTGTGTATTTTTTGCTTCCTTTTATTTCCCTGTAGTTTTGTCATTTCTCGTTCTATGCTGCAAAAGTAACTCAGTTTGTTCTTGTGCTTAAAAAGTTCTTATGTGACATTATACATGGTACTACTTTGATTATGTTTTACTTTGTGAGATAGAAGAGGTTTGTTTTAAGGGACATAGCAGTTTCATATGAAGCTGCACCTGTTAGTATAGACATGGAAGGAGCAAGAGTGAAAAGAAAACTGATACTTAATACCGTACATCTTAACTCTCATAAGTACCTACTTGCAGCGATGCAGCAAACTGTGAATATCAGCTACAGCATGTGTAGGGGGGCAAGTGTGTGTGTGACTGCAAGCAAGGGGGCAAGTGTGTGTGTATGACTGCAAGCAAGGGGGCAAGTGTGTGTGTGTGTGTGTGTGTGTGTGTGTGTGTGTGTGTGTGTGTGTGTGTGTGTGTGTGACTGCAAGCAAGGCGGCAAGTGTGTGTGTGTGTGACTGCTACCAAGGGGGCAAGTGTGTGTGTGTGTGTGTGTGTGACTGCAAGCAAGGGGGCAAGTGAGTGACTGTAAGCAAGGGAGCAAGTGTGTGACTGCAAGCAAGGGAGCAAGTGTGTGACTGCAAGCAAGGGTGCAAGTGTGTGTGTGTGTGACTGCAAGCAAGGGGGCGTGTGTGTGTGTGTGTGTGTGTGTGTGTGTGTGTGTGTGTGTGTGTGTGTGTGTGTGTGTGTGTGTGACTGCAAGCAAGGGGGCAAGTGTGTGACTGCAAGCAAGGGAGCAAGTGTGTGTGTGTGTGTGTGTGTGTGTGTGTGTGTGTGTGTGCATGCAAGCAAGGGGCAAGTGTGTGTGTGTGTGTGTGTGTGTGTGTGTGCATGCAAGCAAGGGGCAAGTGTGTGTGTGTGTGTGTGTGTGTGTGTGTGCGCAAGTGTGTGTGTGTATGCAAGCAAGGGACAAGTGTGTGTGTGTGTGTGTGTGCCTGCAAGCAAGGGGCAAGTGTGTGTGTGTGTGTGTGTGTGTGCCTGCAAGCAAGGGGGCAAGTGTGTGTGTGTGTGTGTGTGTGTGTGTATGCAAGCAAGGGGCAAGTGTGTGTGTGTGTGTGACTGCAAGCAAGGGGCGTGTGTGTGTGTGTGTGTGTGTGTGTGTGTGTGTGTGTGTGTGTGTGTGTGACTGCAAGCAAGGGGCAAGTGTGTGTGTGACTGCAAGCAAGGGGGCAAGTGTGTGTGTGTGTGACTGCAAGCAAGTGTCTGTGTGTGTGTGTGTGTGCCTGCAAGCAAGGGGCAAGTGTGTGTGTGTGTGTGTGTGTGTGTGTGTGTGTGTGTGTGTGTGCCCACAAGCAAGGGGGCAAGTGTGTGTGTGTGTGTGTGTGTGTGTGTGTGTGCCTGCAAGCAAGGGGGCAAGTGTGTGTGTGTGTGCCTGCAAGCAAGGGGGCAAGTGTGTGTGTGTGCCTGCAAGCAAGGGGGCAAGTGTGTGTGTGTGACTGCAAGCAAGGGGCAAGTGTGTGTGTGTGTGTGTGTGTGTGTGTGAATGCAAGCAAGGGGGCAAGTGTGTGTGACTACAAACAAGAGGAAAAGTGTGTGTCTACAAGCAAGGGGGCAAGTGTATGTGACTGTAAGCAAGGGGTCAAGTGTGTAACTGCAAGCAAGGGGGCAAGTGTGTGCGTGTGACTGCAAGCAAGGGGGCGTGTGTGTGTGTGTGTGTGTGTGTGTGTGTGTGTGTGTGTGTGTGTGTGTGTGACTGCAAGCAAGGGGGCAAGTGTGTGACTGCAAGCAAGGGAGCAAGTGTGTGCCTGCAAGCAAGGGGGCAAGTGTGTGTGTGTGTGCCTGCAAGCAAGGGGGCAAGTGTGTGTGTGTGCCTGCAAGCAAGGGGGCAAGTGTGTGTGCCTGCAAGCAAGGGGGCAAGTGTGTGTGTGCCTGCAAGCAAGGGGGCAAGTGTGTGTGTGCCTGCAAGCAAGGGGACAAGTGTGTGTGTGTGTGTGTGTGTGTGTGTGTGTGTGTGTGTGTGTGTGTGTGTGTGTGTGTGTGTGCAAGCAAGGGGCAAGTGTGTGTGTGTGTGTGTGTGCCTGCAAGCAAGGGGGCAAGTGTGTGTGTGCCTGCAAGCAAGGGGGCAAGTGTGTGTGTGTGCCTGCAAGCAAGGGGGCAAGTGTGTGTGTGTGACTGCAAGCAAGGGTGCAAGTGTGTGTGTGTGTGACTGCAAGCAAGTGTGTGTGTGTGTGTGTGTGTGTGTGTGTGTGTGTGTGTGTGTGTGTGTGTGTGTGTGAGACTGCAAGCAAGGGGGCAAGTGTTTGTGTGTGTGTGTGTGTGTGTGTGTGTGTGTGTGTGTGTGTGTGTGTGTGTGTGTGACTGCAAGCAAGGGGGCAAGTGTGTGTCTGTGTGTGACTGCAGTCTTCTACTGAGTATAATGCCTAAATGAATTTCATTTCAGATATTCTTGCTTGAGTATCTATATTGTAGCACAGTTGTAACACTAAAGTATCTTCATTTCTTCCACCTAGTCTTGATAGAATGTTCTTAGTAGTGTATAACAAATAGTTTTAACTGTTTCCCAGATTTTATAAAAATGTAACATACCTGAGTACAGGTAGATACATGTTCATATTTTCACACTATAGTATATTTGGACTGAAATATCACCAAATAATACCTAACATTTTGTAAAACTGTACTTTGCTGGTAACTGCTCCCCTCATTCACAGTCTGGAAGTAAGTAAATCAAGCTGTGATGGTGTTTATCCACTGACAGCTTTTCTCAGCAATTTCTTTGGGATAGCAATGCCCTCTTCCTGCAGGCTACACTTAATATTGGTGGAAGCTTGCCTGTAAAGGGGTTTTGATTTATTTCACCATCAAACGTATGTTTGTTTACTGGACTTTGATCTCTGTAATCCAGCTTCTAGTGTTTGCTTTCCTCCTGTGATTCCATTCAAATGACTCTACACCAGACTGTTTGTGACCTGCTGTGTGCTTTAAAGAGATCTTGTAGAAGTGCTGTGCTGCAGTTTGCTTATGTACCTTTCGTCTTGCATAGTATTATCTGTATTAAGTAGGTGGCAGGTTATATTACAGTGTTGTGTTGTCCCTTTTATGTATGTGGGGTTGGCATCAGGTGCCCTTTATGTTGTGCTGCTGCCATGGTTTGCTAAACTCCTGTCTAAGTTATACTATTATAGCAAGTTTTTAATACAACGTGTGTATTTTTTGCTTCCTTTTATTTCCCTGTATTTTTGTCATTTCTCGTTCTATGCTGCAAAAGTAACTCAGTTTGTTCTTGTGCTTAAAAAGTTCTTATGTGACATTATACATGGTACTACTTTGATTATGTTTTACTTTGTGAGATAGAAGAGGTTTGTTTTAAGGGACATAGCAGTTTCATATGAAGCTGCACCTGTTAGTATAGACATGGAAGGAGCAAGAGTGAAAAGAAAATTGATACTTAATACCGTACATCTTAACTCTCATAAGTACCTACTTGCAGCGATGCAGCAAACTGTGAATATCAGCTACAGCATGTGTAGGGGGGCAAGTGTGTGTGTGACTGCAAGCAAGGGGGCAAGTGTGTGTGTATGACTGCAAGCAAGGGGGCAAGTGTGTGTGACTGCAAGCAAGGGGGCAAGTGTGTGTGTGTGAGAGAGACTGCAAGCAAGGGGGCAAGTGTGTGTGACTGCAAGCAAGGGGGCAAGTGTGTGTGTGTGTGACTGCAAGCAAGGGGGCAAGTGTGTGTGTGTGACTGTAAGCAAGGGGGCAAGTGTGTGTGACTGCAAGCAAGGGGCAAGTGTGTGTGTGTGACTGCAAGCAAGGGGCAAGTGTGTGTGTGACTGCAAGCAAGGGGCAAGTGTGTGACTGCAAACAAGGGGCAAGTGTGTGTGACTGCAAGCAAGGGGGCGTGTGTGTGTGTGTGTGTGTGTGTGTGACTGCAAGCAAGGGGGCAAGTGTGTGACTGCAAGCAAGGGGGCAAGTGTGTGTGTGTGTGTGTGTGTGTGTGTGTGTGTGTGTGTGTGTGTGTGTGTGTGTGTGTGTGTGACTGCAAGCAAGGGGGCAAGTGTGTGTGTGTGTGTGTGTGTGTGTGTGTGTGAGACTGCAAGCAAGGGGGCAAGTATGTGTGTGTCTGTGGGACTGCAAGCAAGGGGTCAAGTGTGTGTGTGTGTCTGTGGGAGACTGCTAGCAAGGGGGCAAGTGTGAGATTGCAAGCAAGGGGGCAAGTGTGTGTGTCTGTATGAGACTGCAAGCAAGGCTTCTTATTTTTGGATTGTTCCTCTCAATTTTTGTGGTTTTCAGTCAAACTTTTTCGGAATAAAGTCACTAAATGAGACACTGAGTTTCAGTCTTCATAACCTTCAAAAAAATGCATGATAAAGCAAGACCTGTTATTCGATCAACTGTCTCAGTTTATACAAGATCAATTTTTAGTACTGTTTAGCTGTCCCCCCACATATATTTTGCCCTGTCCAGATTTCCTGCATTAACAGGTTGCTAGGTACATGCAACTAAATTGCTTTATAGAATTGGGCATATCCCAACCTCTCAACTGTCCCTCAATTTGGCTGTAAATGTTGCTCTTCCCCTAATAATCCCTCCCCAGAAATGGCAATTTTGGAAGAAAACATGGAGGGTTTACAATTAATTAACTGTAATAATCCAGTTACTGATTAATTTCTTTTCATAAATGCATGTTCATTTTTTTTATTTTATTTTGTCAGCTGCTCAAGTTAGCAGTACTAATATTGCAAGGTGCCCCTTCTTTGACAGGTTACCATCGGTATTGTGTGGCTATTTTAACTTTTTGAATCACATTTCTGGTCCATTTTACATAAACTTGTGGGTTATTTTGGGACAATTGGTGCCAAATCATTAGAGGCTGAAGATTGAAAACAATGACAGACATTTCAGTTTCAGATTTCATACCCTTTAGAAAATTCATACTAATGCAATACCTACTATTTCATAATCTTTCTAAGTTTATAAGAGCTATAATCCTACTTCTATTTGTGCCTTTGTCCAACTTCTACGTATGGCTTTGTCCTGATTTCTTGCGGTGAGGTTCATAGCTATGACATGTGTCAGGGCTATAGCTGTCATCCAGAAACATTTCAAATTGTGGCATACTTGTTGCATCCGAATGCCCCATGGACTGACTCTCGATGTGTCAAAGCAAGGCGAGGGGCAGTTATGCAGTGTAAATGTGCAGAGTATCCCCCCTTCCAACGTAGACACAAGTACTACAATGGCTTTTCATCTCTCCTTGATTTTGCACGATGTTCTGGTTTATGTCAAGTTTTTATACTGTTGATTTATGCTGATTAATCAAAAAGTGCCTGTTGCTCTGTGTTTAAGTAGTAATGCTATAATGACCATCTGGTAAGACTGGTAATCTTGTCTGAGATTGTAGGATGCAAGTACATTGCAATAAGCATACTGTTAAAGAACTGCCGACATTGAAAGCCTTTCTATTGTTGACATGCAGAGAAAACTTATGTAACTGCATAACATATAAGCCAGGGGTACTGAAATGCAAATGACAGTCTTTGTACTAAAGGCCAGGGTTACATTATTTTACGAGCTCATTCCAGGATTTACCTGGAAACTAAACTGAATGCCAATCTATATCATGTGTGGTCCATATCCTGTGCAGTAATCCCTTAAGCAGTGCATTGTAAGCTTGTTTTATGCTTGCTTTTCATTTCTTACTGTGATCATGTTTTCCCCATGAAACAAGTAGATAGTTGCTGGCAGGCAGAAGATTTATTTTTGGACGGTATTGTCTTTATTGGTGCATGCATTTTGTTTCACTGTTTTCAGGAATGTTTTCAACAATTAAAACACCCAATAAAACTGTACTGCATTGAACAAGCAATATATATATATATATATATATATATATATATATATATATATATATATATATATAGGAACATACTTATAAAGTAGGGACCCTACCTGATGATGTCAGTGACCACATGCTCACCTACATCATTAAACAAAGGCATGACACTACAAATGCCCCCAACTATAGGACCTTTCGATCCAAGAAAAATTTTCAGCCTGCACTATTTCAAACAGAACTTAGTGCCTGTGACTGGAATCCTCTAAAAACTCTCCCTCTTGAAGAAGCTGCTAAATATTTCAACAACAAATTCTTAACAATCCTTGACAGACATGCACCTAAACGATCCATTAGAACAAAATCCAAACCTGCCCCATGGCTCTCAAAAGATACCAGACAAAACATTTTACTTAGAAATAAGTCCTGGACTAAGTGGAGAGCAACCAGAAATACCCCAGATCAACAAACCTTTAGACAGTTGAGAAATGCTACAAAAAAAGCAATTCTCTCTGATAAAAAAGCTACTTTTGCAAACTGCAGCAAAATCACCACATTAATCCACAAAAGTTCTGGGCAAGCATAAATAACCTCCTTCACCCTGGCCAATCTAGCACTCCTTCCCCTCTAGGGTCAGAAAACAATACCTCCCATCAAACTGCCAATACCTTTAACACTTTCTTCACAAATATCATACAATCTCTAGCCAACCAACTAGCAACAGATAACTCTGATCTGCCTAACGCCTTACCTCATACTCAGCCTACATTCCAGCTAAAACCCATCCCTACCTCCTACATCTATAAACTTATCCACAAACTCAAACCTTGTACCCCCTCAGCCGATA